>NW_006283442.1:2125112-2125410 GCF_000327345.1 Myotis davidii
CTTCTTGCCTTTGACTTTAAAGTATAGGTTTTAATGCTCACTTGGGCAACACATATACTAAAACTGGAGCAAGGCTGAGAAGATTAGCATAGCACCTGCTCAAGGATGACATGCAAATTTGTGAAGTGTTCCATGTTTTTTAAAGCACTGTAGCGCTTAGGCTTAAAGAACACTGGGATTCTCATTGTTGGTCACAGAGGAGAAACAACAGAACCAGGGAGGTAGTACATCTGGATAAATAGAGGCAAGGATCCCATTTATACCTTATCTTTTGGTTCCTCTCCTTGAAGCAATCCCC
>NW_006283442.1:2134950-2143820 GCF_000327345.1 Myotis davidii
ACCTATCAGGGCAAATACAAGAATCAACCAATGAATGCACAAATAGTGAAACAATCAATCTCTATCTCTCGCTCTCTCTCTCTCTCTCTCTCTCTCAAAAATCAATTTATAAATAAATAAATAAGCAAGCCAGTGCATGGGAGGCACTTAACCCAGTTACTGATGAATAGCACGTACTAAATCAGCACTTACTGCTGTTCCTATATTATTATTATTATTTATTATTATTATTATTATTATTATTATTGTCTCATCTTCTTGCCTTTGACTTTAAAGTATAGGTTTTAATGCTCACTTGGGCAACACATATACTAAAACTGGAGCAAGGCTGAGAAGATTAGCATAGCTCCTGCTCAAGGATGACATGCAAATTTGTGAAGTGTTCCATGTTTTTTAAAGCACTGTAGCGCTTAGGCTTAAAGAACACTGGGATTCTCATTGTTGGTCACAGAGGAGAAACAACAGAACCAGGGAGGTAGTACATCTGGATAAATAGAGGCAAGGATCCCATTTATACCTTATCTTTTGGTTCCTCTCCTTGAAGCAATCCCCGCCGTTCCTCCTTATTCATGTTCACACATGTGTTATTTTGCCCCTTGTTCACAGCTTTCACAGTGGGCACACTAAAAATCCTAGAGAGGAGCGAATGGACTTTGGAAAGGATGGGGGGATATGTTGGAGAAAGAATGGAATTTTCTTAGCAGCCGATAGGATTATGAGGGCTTTCTCCACACATCAGTTATTGTCACCATGGAGCCAAAATGAAGGTTTGACATGTGCTTGTCACTTTGCCTTGGAAACTGGGTCTAAGTGGATGATAGGTCATTTTTGTTGCATGGCTTGAAAATATATATAACACCAAAGGTGTTGCTTCTTTAGATTCCATCTTTTGTGTGGACCAATTCCATTTAATGAGATACTATGTATGCTCATGTACGCATGTGTTTGTGAGTGAAAGAGAGGCTGTTCTCTGAAACTCTGCTTCCTATGACAGTGCTTTAGCCTCCCCTGTCACATTCCCTTAGTTGACCCTCAGTTTGGTTGATGACTCCCATCTTCAGCCATGGGCTAGATAGAATTACAAGGGACTGACTGCATGGGCATTTCTTGCCTTCCCCATTGTATTTCAATACCTTTACGGATGAGAAGTAAAAGTCTCTGCATAAAGCTAGGAGTCCCTACTGTACGTGCGCCTGAGCACCTTCCCTCTATTTCTCAAGTTTCTTGGCTGAAACTTTATTCATTCTAACTGCCCTATTGTACTAGCCCTCCCAGCAAGAAGTTGTGCATCTCGCTAGCTCTGGTCTTGATCTCCTTTCCAGGCTTGTTAGGCTCTCTGTCCTGAGGGCTGCAGGGTCTCATGCACTGGTTCGCTGCAGCTGCCGGCCAAGGTAAACATGGCAGGTGTTAGCAGTGTCGACCCCGCCTATTGAACCCCATAAAGGGCAAACTTGATTTTTAGGTCATTGATACTTAGAATAGGTGGTAACCTGATACACATGTCTGTCCATGTATTAATTACTCTGAAAAGTATAGCTACCAGGTGAACTCAAAGCTTCATTACAATGCCTGTTCAGAAGAGGGCTTCTCTGAACAGGCATTGTAATGAATAAAAACTCTTATTCTCTCACTTTTTTTGATCAAATAGCAAGAAGATCATTATTCATATAGGATCTAAGTGTGTTCTTGAACCTGAAATGGAAATAATTATAATTAAGAAGGAGAAAGAGAGTTGTGTTTAACATCAAAAAAGTTGTGCAATTTGTCATTAAAAAACAGGTAATTCAACAAACGTTTGTTAGCTATTATGTTTGGTGCTATGGGATTTAAAGATGAGTAAAACAAACTAACAAACTCCTAACACCAGATAATTCACAGTCTAGTTATGGAGATAGAGTACACAGCTAACTACATTTCAGACCAGTCTTTATGCAAAGAAGTGCCATTATGATGGTCTTAATCAATTAGAAGAGCAAGTTACAAATTCAACTTTGCAGTAGATTGACTACCATTATAACTGGCTGTTAGAGTTTATTTGATCTGTGGGTGTACAATGTCTTGGGGCTCATGTGGTGTCTTTATGCAGACTCTCATGTGGTTGATCAATATGCCCATACTCATCCCGCCGCCACCAGGACCTCCTGCCCCTTTTGCCTCATGTCTGCCTAGCTTTCTCTGTCACTCCCCAGGATTTTAGCAGACATATAAAATCATTACGTGTCATTTTCAGGTTTTGCTAGTATTTTGAGAATGGTAGAATGCTGCTGCTTCTTTTTCCCCCAAAATGAACTAATTTTTATAACAGATTTAGATTCACAGCAAAACTGAGGGGAAGGTACACCCCCTTACACCACTATCCCTGTCCGTCCACACATTCAGAGCTTCCCCCATTACCAACATCCTTCACCAGAGGATTCAGTGGCTGCCATTGGTGAACCTACGTTGACACATCATTATCACCCAGAGCCCATAGCTTACGTAAGGGCTCACACTCAGAGCTGTGCATTCTGTGGGTTTATATAAATGCACCTCTTTGTTTAAACCACTTTACATACATGGAATTTAAAAAGCATTATCATTTCCTGCCATTGAGATCAAGACTTATGGCTTATTAAATACAGGCACTAGGTTTAAAAAGGGGTATATGCTACTTGGAAGAAATAGCTTTGTCTCATTTACCTCCATTCCCTCCCAGCAAATTCCATGCTCAAATTAAAAAAAAAAAAAAGGAGCTGCATTAATATGTGAACTAACTCCTCAGGTTTGAGTGCACATGGTGCTGGCCACTGCCGTTCCCGTGGCTCATAGGGCTCTTGGGCTTTTAGGGTCAGGACTGGGCTGAAGGTGGAGGTGCACAGACTGCCCCATTTTTTTCAGAGGACAAGTAGTTACAGTTGGCTTATTTATTGGATTGTAGCCAGATGGTCTTTGTTCCAGGCACAGGTGACAGATAAAGGGCAGGTCTAATTAAAATCATTCTATTAAGCATCTTGGTAGTCATCAATTTTCAGTGGTGCATGAGCTCATGATGCCTGGTCCTGAAGGAGCCATAAGCTTGCTCTGAAATGTCAAAACTCAAACACTTCTCAGCTTTCCTCTTGGTTCTGTTTCCTATTCCCACCTTCCTCGCAGCAGAGGCCAGGCAGCTGTTTTGAAATACTAGTGAAATTTGCAGTGGTGAACAATAAATGTACATTAACTTCAAGGAAGGCAGACACTCCTGAGAGGGGCTTGGTGACCTTAATAAAGCATTTCAAGGAAACAGAGTATCAAATTAATGCTTTTTGTGCTAAAAACATTAAGGTATTTAAATGTGTTATTCTAATCCCTGCTTCAGCCTGGGGACAGAAGGATCTAATATCATTTATTTAAATCCCAGCCTTCATAGACTGCTTCATTCTTTTCAGCCTCATACAGAAAGAAACAGACTCTAACCAGTGGGTTTCAGAGAATATAAAACTATGTAATTCACAACATACAACCTATTAAATTTTGACACTAAATGTGGTTGCCCAGATCTTAATATATTCTACATCATTTAGTGGAGATGTCAGGTTTTCAGAAGCTATACTCCTGTCTTAGTGCCACTTTGATTGCTCTGTTTCCTGGACATGTGATAAAATTGTCATGGACACAAGTGGGGATGCATAAATTCTGAAAACCCAAGCTGGGTATACTGATTTCATAGTGGGCCCTTTCTGGGCCGTGGAGTAAATCGATCTTGAGAAGACAGGGTGTCCTCCCTTTTTCTGAGAGCGACCCTCAAAACCTCAGCTGCACAGGCAGCATTTACAGCCACCGCACAGGATCAGGTTATAAGGTTTTTGTTTGGTTAATAAAGAGTATCAAGTTCCCTCTTGACTCACAATTGCACGGTGGTTGGATAGAAGAGAGTGACTGTAGGACAGTGAAGGCAGTCATCAGATTAGACGGTGATAAATATGCCTTGTCCCAAATTAGTTGTTAGGGCTCCTTTTCTTTAAAATGCTTGATCGCTGAGGAAATTTTTCGAGTATGAAATCAAGATTTAGAGACCATATAAGAGTAACTTCAGATTTTAAGAATATCTGTCTTAGAATTATTTATATTTAAGCTCTGGGTAGTACAAAAGGTGAAAATACAGAATACTTATTAAGACACTAGCAAAAAAGGTGAAAATACAGAATACTTATTAAGACACTAGCAAGATTATTTTTCAAGGTCAATACTAAAAGGAGAATCAAGGCTCCATGTTGTGCTGTGTGTATGTGTGTGACACTAAGATTTATATTATGATTAAATATAGAATGGGTTAAATGAACCTTTTAAACAACAAGAAAATCATTAGTAGTAATTGTAAGAAATTATTAAAGCAGCACATTTCTATAAGTAGTATTTTTAAAAGCTCTCATGTTCTCTCCTGATTATAGCCTGCCCTCTTCTCCTCTCCCTCCTCCCTCCTCCCTTCTCGCTCTCCCCACCTCCTTTTTGGTAGAGTGTAAAGGAGAGCTCAGCTCCTGTTTTTGAAAGTTCATTCATTCAGAAAGAATGTATCTGGAATGTGGAAACAGTTAACCTTAGTATTTTTGAAAAATGAATACCTATACCATGTTAAAAATAATCTTCATACTAATAGGATTCCATGGATTTCTGCAGTTTGAATTATACATACATATAAAACATATATAAAAATTTAACATATATATATGTTAATTTTATAAAGTGATCATAGAATTGCACCATCCTATCTAATAAAAGAGAAACATGGTAATTAGCGTACGACCGCTCCCCTTCCCATTGGCTGATCAGGGCGATATGCAAATTAACTGCCAGCCAAGATGGTGGCCGGCAGCCAGGCAGCTTGAAACTAACATGAGACTTGCTTGCTTCAGTGACGGAGGAAACCAACGTTCCCCGCCTGCCTTGCCGGCCTCTGAGCTTGCAGTTTGAAACATTGTAGCAAATATAGAAGCTAAACAAAACCCCAGAAACCTGCTTTCAGCCAGCTGGGATCTCAGAGCTGGAGTTGATACAGTGTATCGATTATAGAACCTAAACAAACCAGATACCTGCTTTTAGCAGCGGAAGCCTCAGAGCTGGAGCCAGAGCTAAAGCTGGCCCAGAATAAAAAAAAAGAAAAAGAAAAAAAGGAGCGGCTGGGAGCTTCAGGCCCCCACCAGCGTGAAAACAGCCCTCAGCCCCTCACCCAGACTGGCCAGGCACCCCAGTGGGGACCCCGACCCTGAAGGGTGTGTGACCAGCTGCAAACAGCCATCATCCCCTCATCCAGGCTGGCCAGGCATCCCAGTGGGGACCCCACCCTGATCTAGGACACCTTTCAGGGCAAACCAGCTGGCCCCCACACGTGCACCAGGCCTCTATGCTATATAGTAAAAGGGTAATATGCCTCCCAGCATATTACGCGATCAGTGTGACAAGGAGCAGCGCCCAAACCCCCTGATCGCCCTGCGGCTCTGTGTGTGACAGGGTGCAGCACTCCAACCCCTCCTCCCCCCATGGGCCCTGCTGTGTGTGTGATGGGGTAGAGCTATAACCTCCCCATCGGCCCTGCCCTGAGTGTGACAGGGTGCGGCACCCCAACCCCCTGATCTGCCCTGCTCTGTGTGTGACAGGGGGCGGTGCCCCAACTCCCCTATCGGCCCTACTCTGTGAGTGACAGGGGAGAGCTCAACAACCCTCTGATTGGCCCTTGTCTGTGCATGACGGGGGGAGCTCCCCAACCCCCTGATCGACCCTGCTCTGTGCATGACAGGGGCGGCGCCCCACCTCCCCAATCGGCCCTGCTCTGAGCCCGACCAGGGGCTGCACCTAGGGATTAGGCCTGCCCTCTGCCACCTGGGAGCAGGCCTAAGCCAGCAGGTCGTTATCTCCCGAGGGGTCCCAGACTGTGAGAGGGCACAGGCCGGGCTGAGGGACCCCACCTTCCCCCCGAGTGCACAGATTTTTGTGCACCGGGCCTCTAGTCAAGATATAAAGCAAGATGATAGTGCAGCTGCATGCTTCTTGACTCACCTGGCACAGTCAGGCTTTATCACTTTGTGTCAGTAGCATGCATCCAACCTTCAGTGTAATCATAGGGAGGCAACCTTATGGCTGATACAGGTAAAATACAGGGAATGTTATCAAAGCATGTATGTTTCATCTTACCAAAATAAATAATACTGTCAGTCCATCTGAGCTCTTACATTAGTTGCTCAAGAAATTCTGTGGCATATTGACCTGTATTTCATAGGGTCACATGAGGGTTCATGGTTATTCCTTACAAATTTTTGTCACTGAAAATGAGATATAGGTTCATCATTTTATTTAATCAGCACATTAAATGCTTATTCTACTAAGCACTGTGGTGAACAGTCATTAATAGTACAAAGGTACCAAGGTATTTGAGTTTATGAAAGATTGTGATTTTACACTTAATAATTGTGCAAAGAGCAAGTACATGGTGAGGTACTTAAATATAAAGACTTGGTTAGATAATTTGCATCACTTGACATCCCTGAGACCCTTTGTAAGACTTGGTAAGCTGGTGTCTGTTGAGCCCTCGAAGTGCTTATGCAAAATGATACGCAAGAGCTAGCTTTTGGCTTATAATAGTCAAAGCATTATGATCAGAAGAGCCAGGGGAAATGAAAAGACCAGGCTTATATGTCAGCTTTTTCCAGGAAAGCTCTATGTGAAGCCAAAGATTGTTGCCAGCTCTGCACCACTAAGCTCTCTCACAAAAAGCCTGTAGTAAGCCTATAACATTTTAAAGGATATTAGTAGAAGAGTCAAAACCACTGGAATATTTGATCAAGAAAATTTGCAGTGTCCATCCCTAAATCACAGAAAAGTAGGGTGTTTTTAACTACTTTTAAAAATATTTTTATTGATTTCATAGAGGAAGGGAACGAGAGAGATAGAAACACCAATGATGAAAGAGAATCATTGATCGGCTGCTTCCCACATGCCTCACACTGGGGATCAAGCCTGCAACCCCGGGCATGTGCCCTGACTAGGAATTAACCTGTTCATAGGTCGTCGCTCAACCACTGAGCCATGCCAGCTGGGCTTAATTACTTTCTACGGATAATAAATTTAGATCTCATAGAGGTGTTCAGTCATATTTGTGTTGCCTTCCTTCTCTCCATCTATGAGTACAAGTAGTCTTTCACAATTACACACTGATAGCACGTTTCCAGGTCTGTTATTTATATGGAAGTTCATGTATTTTTGTTTAAGTGGAACTGTATTTTTTCCTATTATTTATAGCTATGCTTAGAGATTTAATTTAGTCTTAGGTTTATGATTTTGGTAGTTAGTCACCATTGATTGACTGTCCACTGGATAAGCGTTTAGAGTTGGGTAAAGAAATGGATAGATAGGAACCGAATAGAAAATAAAGGTTAGAGAGACAAACAATCCACATAAGGGATATAATAAATCACAGTGCATAAATAGACTATATAGAAAAAATAATCCTATTAAATAATTTTGGGATTAATTCCTGAGATGTAGGTAGTTCATGTTGTCCCCTTGTGGTCTGTCATCCTGTCTGCTCTTTTATGAGGGTTGTTGGTGATACGAGGGAAAGAATAGCAACTTTGTAGGAAACCAAACAAGTGCAGTTTTGAAATTTTTAAGGATTGAGTGAAGTGGGAGAACAGGAGGGTCTGCATAACAGCTTAATCTTTAGAGGAAATGCTGGGTGGATAGAACCCTTCAGTGCCAAAGCAACCAAAGCTAGAAATGCTCATCCCTGAACGTGTGTGCATGTTGTTCATGTGACGACCAGGTATATGTGGCTTCACTCTCATGCCCATCATCTCATGGGTTATACTTTTTCTGCAGGCATTCATTCTGCATTTTTTAATGTGTTCTACTCAAGCCCCAACCTTTGTGAGGCTGCCTCCTGGTCAGGCCCTGTAGCCCTTGAAATAAAACCTGAACAGCTTCTGTAGTTGTGCATCTTTCTGAGGCACCGTGTAGTGGCTTCCTCATGTATAATATTGCTCCTCTCTGTGTGTAAGTTTTCGTAATGAGGGAGCACCTAAGTCTGCTTTAGAACTGTTGAGTGATTGAGTCTAAGTATCACTGCTTTGTGCCTATATGTAAGCTACTTTGTTGGGTACACCTAGATTCACCCTCCTTCCTCCTGCCACCCCTCCCCTTGGTCTCACATCTGTGACCATGCTCTAGGGACTATCTCAAGCTGCCAAAATTATCTGCTTTTGGAGCTTGGGGCTGCAGTGAGATGTACCAGAAACTGAGCTGTAGATGAAATTTGAGAGCCACACATTTTGGGTCAGAGCACAGGTGTGGGCTGTTCCAGAGCGGGTAACTGCCAGAAGGTGTGGCCCACTGGCCTGTGCCAGAGCACTCAGCACATCAAAAGAAAGAACTCCACTCAGAGGCATCCAAGAGAACTTCAACCACAGCCACAACTGTCGGCCAGCCAGTGGCACACTCATTAGACAGGTACATAGGATAGTTTAATTGTTTTTAGGCTTTATATGCATATGTTACGTGTTTATATATCTACACACTCTATATGAGATTTTTCTAAGATCCTGCAATTGTCAAACATTGTGAATCACTGACTGCTATAAGAAATAAGGTATAATATGTTATATCAATTGTTTTTTTAATCAAAGGAAATCTCTTTCATAAGGATACTATCTTTCAGTAAGCAGGAAGATTGATACTTTCACAAATGAAATCATGTATGCTGGTTTCTGCATCATTAAAAACACACACATATGGATGATTGTATATCTTATTCTGCTTAGTATTTTCCCCTCTCACTCTCTTATGTGAGATACTCAGATTGGAAGACTGTCTTAAATGAAATACCAACCTAAATTTGTACTTGCTAGCTTGGGTTTAAAAGC
>NW_006283442.1:2143963-2145427 GCF_000327345.1 Myotis davidii
GCTGTTTCCTTGGAAGACACCTGGCCCCGGAATACTTTTAACCTCTAGAACAGTGGTTCTCAACTTTGGCTGCACATTAGAATCACCTGGGAATGTTTTTAAAATCCTGATTTCTGCGCCTTTGTTACTAATGTTGTGGCCCTACCCCATAACAAAGAAACAGAATTTCCGGAGGATGAGGCCCAGAAATCAGGATTTTAAAAACATTCCCAGGTGATTCTAATGTGCAGCCAAGGTTGAGAACCACTGGTCTAGAAGGTTCTGATGCTCACTTAGAATTTGAGACTCAGTGATCTAGGCCAGTGGTTTTCATATCTCTTTTTTATTCATGAGGACTGTCTTTTTTGGAATAAAGACGTTTGGAAGTTCAATTAATGAAAGTATGTGGTGAATCTGGTTAACTAGTAAGAGTTGTGGCTGTGGTTGAAGTTCTCTTGGATGCCCCTGAGTGGAGTTCCTTCAATTCCCCTGGCTCAGGTGAGCTCAGTTTACATCTATCAATACTGGAGGCTCAGACCCTCTTTGACAAATGGGGCAGCTGAGCTCTGAGAAGAGAAAGGACTTAAATTTGTTCAAATGATATTGCAAGATCAGAATTTAAAAAGTCGGCCAGCCAGTGGCACACTCATTAGACAGGTACATAGGATAGTTTAATTGTTTTTAGGCTTTATATGCATATGTTACGTGTTTATATATCTACACACTCTATATGAGATTTTTCTAAGATCCTGCAATTGTCAAACATTGTGAATCACTGACTGCTATAAGAAATAAGGTATAATATGTTATATCAATTGTTTTTTTAATCAAAGGAAATCTCTTTCATAAGGATACTATCTTTCAGTAAGCAGGAAGATTGATACTTTCACAAATGAAATCATGTATGCTGGTTTCTGCATCATTAAAAACACACACATATGGATGATTGTATATCTTATTCTGCTTAGTATTTTCCCCTCTCACTCTCTTATGTGAGATACTCAGATTGGAAGACTGTCTTAAATGAAATACCAACCTAAATTTGTACTTGCTAGCTTGGGTTTAAAAGCAAAGAAGTACCTACATATGCAAAGCTTGAAAGAGGGAACAAAATTCAGTGTTTCTGCTAATTAATTGTAAATGTCACTCGGTGAAAATTTTGCAAGTATCCTGTGTTATAGGAATGTAAGCTTAGCCAATTAAAGTGTTTCAACAAGAGAGAACTTGCCTTCTTGTTCAGGCCATTGCTGGCTACATTAGTGGTCCATGACAAGCAACATGACATCACTCAGAACTTGTTAAAATATGCATTCTCTGGACTCACCTGGCCTTCCTGAATCAGAATCTGTAGTTTTATGAGCTCTCTAGACCAGTGGTTCTCAACCTTGGCTGTGCTGCAACCCTTTAATACAGTTCCTCAGGTTGTGGTGACCCCCAATTTCATTGTTACAATGTGAACATAATTAAAGCATAGTTATTAATCGC
>NW_006283442.1:2145594-2157801 GCF_000327345.1 Myotis davidii
CCTGAGTGGAGTTCCTTCAATTCCCCTGGCTCAGGTGAGCTCAGTTTACATCTATCAATACTGGAGGCTCAGACCCTCTTTGACAAATGGGGCAGCTGAGCTCTGAGAAGAGAAAGGACTTAAATTTGTTCAAATGATATTGCAAGATCAGAATTTAAAAACTCACTCTGAGACCAGGGCTTTTGTAGGTCAGATAAATTAATGCATGATCATTAATCTTATAAAGGCAGCTGCCAATGGTTATCTTTCAGTGTTATGTTTGAAATACCTTTAGAAAATGAGTTTTAAAATTTCAGCAATACACATTCCATAAATGAGATACTCCAGAATACTGAATTTTTGTTTGAAAGTCTCAAAAGGAAAACTTATTTTTTATTTTAGAATCTAATGTGTTAGCCAAAAGAAAAGTGGGTAGAATACCTCTCTAGGTATTGAAGATCTTTGAATTTATATTTCTATATGTAACTCACCAAAATATGGTATAGACGTGTCCTATACCAGATGTGGATGGGAATCCTTATTTTATGTGTTGGACGTATTATATGCTGGGAATACGTATTAATTGTGGCATGTGATTCCATGTCACAAACTGAGATTTTAGAAGAACTAGTTTGTGCTTTGTGGTAACTTGGCATACTAAAATAGTATGTGTGGCTGAAGCGTAATGGTGCCTATCCAGTTCTGTAGAAATTAGCTGTTTGACATCTGTTATGAACCCCTAGTGTGTGCTAGAATTATGTTTTCTCAAGGCATTGCAGTTACGGGCATAATAAATCCTTGATGAGAATCTCATGCTTCTAAAACATGGGGATATGACTTAGTTTATATACCCAGTCAGGTTTTTTCCTTTTTTTTTGCTTTTTGGGGGAAAGCAGCTGTTGGACTCTCAAAGATTTTACTTTAAGTAATCAGAGTAATGACTTGTCTCAACTTTCTTGAGCTCCAAATTCCAAAGTGGAAAATATAGTGAGTATATTTGACTTGCTATTTATCTTGTGTTGGTTGGCTTATTGGAAAACCTACTAACATAAAAGCAATAACTTTAACTTCAAAGAAAACCTTGAATTTATTTAGCACCTTCCCTCTTCCACCACCACAACCCTTTGACCCTCCCACAACACAGTGTCCATGTGGCTGAGCTTCCTGCCCAGGTTCCCTTTCTTTCCAGACCACTCTATCAGGTTTGCTGATTAAGAGGCCAACTTGCTTGATTACTTGGGGGGCATATGAAATCTCAACGAGTCACAGACTCAGGCCTCCCAGTGCTGTTAACGGGTCTGTTCCATGGTCTCTTGTGATATCTTCATGAATGCAGAAGAAGAGTTGAAAACTAAGTGATGGCACCTTTGGGTGAAGCTCCACTTCAGTAGGTGAATAACTGTACTTGATGCATGATTAATGTAACCATGGAGACAAGTGTTAATGCAGAGGTTCCCAGATTCTCTGGATTAATGGTACCTCAATGTCTCAATAATTACTTTGCAAAGCCCCTAGGCCAAAAGTAAAACTGAACAGTATCTATCTATTAAGCAGGCAAGATCAAACAATTCAAGGAGTATTTGTGTCCTAAAAATTTAGCAGACATTCGAAACAATAATGCACATAAATGAAAGAATAATACTTCTTTTTCTTTTATTCTCAAACAATCATAATCAATTACCAATCATGTGGTAGGGTGCACCTGCTGAGCACTGTACAACTGCTCAAATCTTGGAGTAAAAGTGGATGCTGCCTCCCTCATTTCCTGTTGTACATTGATTTTTTTCACAGTGTATTTGCTCTTTATCATAGCAATCATGAAAACTCAGCTTCACAAAGCTATATCATGCAGAGCAATGTAGCATAATCTAATGTCGAGACTATGGGCTACTTAGAGCTGTATTTTCTACCACTACCTGAGAGATGTTACTGTATTTACCTTGAAAATGTATAATTTCCCCCTATAGTACCCTAGGACACCTACACACACAGTTTGGTAACCATGAGCCAGATGGCATGCACTTCTCAGATGTGTTCCCCCCCCGCCCCAACACAAACAACTGAGGTTTTACACATGGGGTAGGACATAACATTTGCTTTGCACTTGTTAGGAAGCAGAATGCTTTCACATAAATACACCACAACCATCTCATGAAGTGGATGGTTCTCATTTTCTCCATTTCATTGATGAAAAGACAAGGACTGATAAAAATGGTTTTCCCTGATGACATAGTTCATATGGGACACAGGAAAAGGTCATGCACAGTTCTTCCACTTTGGATCTTAGGTCATTTTCTCTATACTATATTTGATCTCTGCTTCTATTGAGTTCAAAAATAAAATGAGAAATCACATTTGCATAGCAAATTCTAATTGTGAGATGTGCCTGCCATCCTGCCAATCAGAAATTTAATGAAAAAGAGGTATGTGAAGACCAGATGTTGGCTCCAAGTGGCAGTTGCTCAAACTTGGAGGGAATACATACAGCTTATATCCCTGTGTGTTTAAATTGTTTAAGTTTAGTTGACAGGAAGCTCAATGATAACAATAGTAAAGCTTTCATTTCACTTTAAGCTACATTAAGGTCAATCTAGCATTTGCTACCAGGGAGCTGGTGACTGCTCTGTTCTGCTCTCAGCTCTCTAGAAGCTCACAGTTGGGAGCTATTTTTTTAAGTTCTGAAGCATGCCTATTAAATAGGGTGAAAGGACCTGAGATTGGTTACCCAGCAGAAACTGAACTGTGGGAGGAAATATGTGATAGGTATCTTTATATTTCAACCTCCCTAATATTTGAAAAAAAAATGTTATGTTTGTTCCACTCTGGCCCAGAGGGTAGAATTAGTACTTATTAATGCTTATCAACAACAAAAAAGTAATAATAATTTTTCGTGGTTGCAACTACCCCAGGAGGCTGTGAAGTCCTATTATTGAAAGTCCCTGTGAAAATCACAAAAGAGGTATTAGGTCATACAACGTGGCTTCTAACGCCCTTTTTCTAACTTGCTAATTTTTATTTCTTTGTAATTGAGCAATGGCTTCAAAATACCTGTGCTTTAAATTCAGCTTGCTGTCTCACCAAACACATTTCTTTCCAGAGTTGGTAAAATTTAAGTTTTCTTCTGGAAACAAGCATTTTTGTGGGTTGGCCATATGAGAACTCACAGTTCTACTGGGAAGGTCTGTGAGTGTCTATTCTGGTTTTCAAGTCCAGTCCGTATGTGGCCACAGCTGGTACTTTTGGGAAACCCAGACAGGTCTTTTACTCATGTGTGTGTGTGGGAAATCAGCTTACCAATTCAGAATTTAAAATAAAAATAAGTCAGTCCTGAGGTCCTCGTTGTCTGATCTTATGCTAGGAACAAACACTTCATATAATCAATGTTGCTGTGCTTTAGACACCGTAAATTTATATTAGTTTTCCTTCCCTGAGGACTTGAGGGCTTATGAACAAAAGCCCACCTGCCTGATTCCTTGTGGACACAGCCCCTCTTAGGCAGAGGCTGCTCTGTCCCCCTTTGGGCTCTGCTGCTGCAGTTCAGCCTCAGTAGACCATCTACCCCTGAGAAGTCCCCTTCTGAAATCCTCTGCCTTGGCTGCCCTTCAAATGCTGCCTCTGTCTCTGGGGTGGAGTTGGAGAAGTCTTTCTTCTTTCTTCTTCCTTGCGTCCTCTTTCTGCACTTCTCAAGCTCTGCCAACTTACTTTCTCTTCTGTGAAAGCAGATTTTATGGAAAATTCTTTTGCCAGCCCTAGGTTGTGAATGATGTTCACCAAACCAAAAATGGAGTCTGTGCTAGTTTTCTGATTTGCTGGGAAGACATTTCCCAAAGCCTCTGTAACCAGCGTCACTGCCTGTATCTTTCGGGAAGGCACATGTGCCCCTGGGGTGTTTGCACACGGGGCTCCCACTGAACAGGGTGATTACAGATGGGCTGTGTTTTACGTTAGTTTTTTGTTGTGTGTTTCATCTGTGAAGTTGGCAAATACTTGAAAGCCACAAGCTACTGTTTTCTGAAAGCTCTTTTGCACACGAACATAAAACGTATGTATTGAATTTGGAAATTGTCCGATGACTGCCCTTTTAATGCAGCTAAATGTAGATTACAGCTGTTTCCTCTGGAAAGATCAATACAGTCATAATTTCTCTTTCTTCTCTTACAGAGTGTCTCCTCTGCAGAAGTCTGAGATAGTAGACGTGGTTAAGAAGCGGGTAAAGGCCATCACCCTCGCCATCGGAGACGGTGCCAATGATGTCGGGATGATCCAGACAGCCCATGTGGGTGTGGGAATCAGTGGGAATGAAGGCATGCAGGCGACCAACAACTCGGATTATGCCATTGCACAGGTCAGAGGCACGGTTGACCAGCTGTCCTTTCCTGTGGACAGAGATGTCAGCTGGGCATGAAGGCCTGTTGGATGCTTGAGCCTGTCAGTCCAGCCCTAAACACTGCCAGCCCCTTGGAGGTTGCCATCTAGGTGAAACCACCAGTGTGTTTGAACTTTGTAGTATTAATCTTGTACAGTTTGGAGGCCCTGACCTGCCAGTCAGTTTTCTTTTGGCCAGCTGTGGGTTGGCCAAGCTTTCTGTCATTCAGGCAAGATATCATCCCTGACTGTTAGGTCTCTGGTCCTATTAATAATCTACCTTCAACTCACGCATCTGCTGCACATGCTTTTCCTTCTGCCGCCCTCTGCCACAGAATGGCTGTGTTCATAACATCTTCTCTACAATTCCCATGGTGGCATCTCCCCTCTTTCAGAGGTGCTGGAACATTCTCTCAGGCATTTGAGATCAGGGAAAAGCAATGATTTGCAGCTGCCATTTTCTCTGTGGCTGTGACCAGGGCACTGCCTGGGACCACTGCTGGGAAGGGCATTGCTGAAAGCTGGGTTTGGGCCATAACTACCCCACAGCAAGTAGCAAACAGCCTCCTGCACTTAGGCCAAGTTCATCCCATTCCTCTCTGGATGGAACATCCCATGTAGCAGCCCCTGATACACTGTAGTTACTGTACAGGTGGCCAGAGGATAGAAAACATGTCTGCTCCTTAATGATGGACAAAAAGTGAAAGGTCAGCCAACCACCTGACCCCATTTGGCCTCCTTGATTATACAGAAAATCTAGTCAGGACAATGAAAACAGCATTTCCTCCTATCTCCTGATTGCAGTATGTTTTTATTAAATGCCAATTGTTTGCGGGTTAGTGAGGCCTCCCTTCTGTTTATCCCTTGTTTAGTCTTTTGAAGAACGTGTTAACCATAATTCCATGAACACAAGCAATGAAACCAGGGGCTGCATATAAAACAGGCAAGAGCTTCCAGTCCCCCCAGGGCTGCAGGCTGGTCCTCTGCAGCTTTGGGGCTTCATCTCCCCGAAGGAGGGCTCTGCACTAGATCACCTCTCAGATTCCTTTCCAGATCATCATGGTTCTCCAACCCAGAGAGGAATTACAAAATCCTCATGGCTCTGAAAAGTGCAGGAAATCACTCTTGTTCCTTTGTTGATTTCAAATCCTCAAGATAATTGCTCAAAGTAGGTAGAAGGAATTCTGATTTTACAGGTGGGAACACTGGGGCTCTTTCAGGTGACCTGCCTCAGGTTGGAGCATCCAGGGTCCGAGAACACTAGACCTGTGTGTGACCTTGGGGACCAGTCCCGCACACCTGCCCATTTACTTTCTTGTGTCAACTGCTCCAAGGCCTAGGGGACTCACGCTTCCTGTAGTCTGTCAGTAAGTGTAGATGTTACACACCCCAGCATTATTAAATACTTGAGTTATAGCATCATATGGCTGGAAGGGATCTTTAAAGGTTTCCTAGGAGTTCCAGGCAAATATTTGTCTGTCTTTTTCTTTAAAATGTCTAGGGAAGGGCGATTCCATGACCTGCCTTATTGAAACTGCATACTAATAGGATGTGGAATCTGGAGCAATTGCTCTCTTCAAATTAAAAGCATCAAAGAAGGGTAGAGAAGGGAGCAGGGCTTTCTAACTCTATTTAGGGGTTTTCTTGCCCCTTCAGCATAATAGTCACCCTGCCAAAGCAACTGATGAATGGTCCCCATGTCTGTGGGTCTTCACTTCTCCTGCTTGTGGTCCTGTTCATAATTAGGCAGAGGTCCCATTATTTTAGGGCAACATTCCTCCTCACCCTACAGCCCCAACAGTGCTTCCTCTATAGTTACTGAGTGGGGAAGACCACAATTTTATGAATTCCTTTGCTTAGTAAAATGAGAAATGTCTTAAAGTTAACAGCTTGTTTATCTGTTCATTTTAATGTGGATGATCAACTTTGATTGGTTTTTTTTGAAAGTATACCAAAGGGTTATATACAGAAGAAGACAGTGTAGCTTAAAGAATTGTCCTTGGAAAAATTAAGAAGTAGGCAAAGCTCTGGATCTACTTCTTTCCAGCCTGCCTGTGCTTTTATCCACGGGGCAGCTCCCAGGACTGACAACCATCCCTGATTTGGTGCCTCGTCCATGGGCAGCCTGTGCCTGCACCTGGAACTCTCAGTGGTCTGTTCTCCTCAGGAGAGAATCAATCCTGCCCACTACCTCCTTAATGTTTTCTGAACGACCTCATGAAAACAGCATTTTGATTTAGGATATTATTTTTTCCTGAAAATAAATCATTGCAGTGCTAAAGTTGAGACATTTGGGATGAGTCCAGCAGATGTTCTCTGTGCCCATTGAAGTGTAACATCAGGGGGTCTGGGTCAAATACAAACTTCCTTTTTATTTGGGTAGCTAGTTACTTTATGATTCCTCATTCCTCCTGGGAATCCTTAATGAGCATTTATGGGAAGTTTTATTTTTCCATATGTACCTACTCCTACCATTTTGAAGTTGTCATTTTGCTTTTGGAGTGTGCAATTGGGGACCTGCCTCACCCTGATCTGGAGGAACTCATTGAAAAGCTACGTCATATCAGATTGAGTCCCCTTCTTCGGTGCTAATGGAAATTATTATGTGGGTCCCTCTTGAAAATAATATCTTTTTAAAAATATTGTATTTTCTGTCTTTTCTACAGATAGTTAAATTTAATTTCAAAAGTCATCTGAAAGTAAGAGAAAGTTTAAAATAGCAAAAGAATTTCTAATGTTTGTGGACATGCTCAATACACCTAATTGTTTCTTTTAGGAGAGTCATGGAGTTGAGCCTGTGGACTGCCCAGTGACTCAGAACAGGGAACTAAGGTTTTAGTTCAAGGCAACCAAGGGAGAACTCAACGTTGCTGTGAGGCTCATTAAATGTATAGAAACCATAATTTAAACAGGATCATTCCTAACAGTCCATTCATGCCTGAGCACAACAATCCACAAAACCAAAACACACACACAAAAAAACAACAACAACAGAGTGAGAGGGGAAAATGGTGACCAAATAGGCAGATCTGTAATGCACCTCATCCCAGGGCCAAAGTAGAAACACAATTAAATTGGAGAACATTCACCTGGAATTACCAACGAAGTCCAGTTGAGGAGGAGGAAGGACAGAAAACACCTGGAGACCGGTAGGAAGGCGAGGTCGTGAGGAGCTGCCCCAGCTCTCAGGGGCAGCAGGCTGGAGGGCCGAGGGAGGAGGGAGTGCTGGGCTATGGGAGGCTCTGTGCCCTCAAAAGATAGAGGCCCAGAGCCCAGGCTTGGAGCACCAGAGCCCAGACCCACGGCCCACATAACATCCAGCTGTGAAAGGCGGCAGGGCTGCTGTCAGCAGCAGCAGAGTCTGGAGCCAGCAAACCAGAGCCAGTGGGAGAGAAAACCACAGTTTTGTGTTTTTTCTAAACCCAGAGCACAGGAGTTTTTATTTGCAACTACTCACCTGAGGCTTTGGTGCAGGGAGGGAGGCATGGATTTGAGGTGCCTAAAGAGTGGCTAGGGTGGGGAGCAATGCAGGGAGATCTGGAAATGCCAGGAATCCTGCCTTCAGTCGTTCATAAGTGTCCAAACTGAAAGGGCCATTTTTCCTGAGAGGAGCTAGCCACTTCCAGCAGCCACAGGGCAGGTAAAGAAAAAAAAAACCCTGCCCTAGGTAATATAGCCTGCTCCACTCTCAAGAAACCTGAATACCACACCCTGAATTCTGACCTTTTCAGAGGAAACAAAAGCGGAGTCCAAGCCTATGGGTTTGAACAGTTTCAGGAGCCCTCATTGACTGGATGGGGGAAGGCTTGTCTGTCCCACTATCCTGGGCACGAGTCTAGTCTGGTATTTTCCCCTCATGGGAGAGCTGATAGAAAGTCCAGGTTTGCAGTCAATCCCACTGGATTGCATACAAGGATCTCTGCCCAGCCGAGGGTACAGGAATATTTTGGGCCATTTGCAGAGGAGTAGCTCTGGGACAGGGAAACACACTAACCACATTCCCTGAAATCTGAGCAGCACCTTCCCCGCCTAAAGCCCTTTCAGAGACAGACTTTTGAGTGATTAAGATTGACAGCTGGCTAGCAGGCAAAGGCAGACAGAGGTGGAACCCAGGGAACCAGAGGAAGTTTGCTGACCCAGCCCTGGGCTCCACATGCTAACAAACCAGTTTTAGAAGGCAGATTGTGCCCTCCTGCTTGCAGCCAAGTCCTGTGGAGACAGACACAAACTGTGGCTCACTTGGAGCTTCTAGCAGGTTGCTGAAAGCCAAAGGAGGACAGTTTCTGATAGGGGTTAGCACCTAAAATATCTCAGGGAAAGACCAGAATTGGCAGACAAAATAGTCAGCCACAGTCATCAGAAGAGTAGGATCCAAACGAAGCTCCAATGGGGGCACTAAACTTGGCTGAAATGAATGCCACTTCACCTTTTTTTCCTCCTTTTTTATTCTATTTTTTCTTTTTCTTTTTTTAATTTCTTCTCTTTCCTTTCTTTTCCCCCTTTTCCCTCATCTTCTTTATCTATCTGCTTTATTGATTTGTTATTGCTCTAGTCTCTCTTGTTTCATTCATGTATCTAATTTTCATCTTCCTTTTTCCTACACAATCTTTTTTCTTTATTTCTCTCTTTTCCTTTTACCCTCATATCTCATCTTTTCTACTTTGCTTATTTTGGGTCTATCTGCTTTCTCCTCTATTTTCCTTTTCAATAAATCTTTCTTACTTTTCTTTTCTTCCTTTATTTTAAACCATTTTCCTTCCCTATTCCCCTAATTATTTATTCTTAATTTCTTTATTTTAGCTCTGCACCTATATATTCCTTTTACTTCCCTATCCCCCCCCAACCCCGCATTTTTTGTTTTGTTTTTTGTTTGTGTGGGGTTTTTTGGTTGGTTTGTTTTGTTATTTTCCTCCTCATATTCTTCTATCATTCTTGCTTTCATTTATCTTTCCTAATTCTCTATTCTCTGGCGGTTGATATTGTTGTGTATGTTTTAGTTTTGTTTCTTTTATTTTGCATTTTGTTGTGTTGTATTTTTTTTTTCTGTTCTGATAGCACCTACACAAAGCTTGCTTGAAGTGGTTGGGGATGAGCCACATAGTCAGCCAGTCTGAGAGGAAATTCCATCCACAAATGAGACAATAACATTCAAGACACACTACAACAGGAGGACCCAACTAACTCAAGCTAGAGACTTTCCTAGAGCACCCAGTTCAGGAGATCTAAACTACACCACTGTGTCCCACAAAACACCTTCCACATAAGACCACCCCACAAAGTCTGGGAAGCATATTAGTTTGATCTAATACATAGAAACAAATACAAAGAACAGTAAAAATAGGGAAACGAAGAAGCAATACCCAAATGAAAGAAAAGGAGTAATCACCAGAAAAGGAACTAAATGAAATAGAGGCAAGCACTTTGTCAGATAAAGAATTCAGAGTAATGGTAATAAGGGTAGTCAAACAATTCAGGGATAATTACAAGCAACTTAACGAGAATTATAAGAAGCTAATGAGAACAATAAGAGACAATGAGAGCTACATCAACATGAAAAGAGAGGTTGAAAGAATAAATAAGAATCTATTGGAAATGAGAAATGACATAGCTGAAATAAAGGACAACCTGGAAGGATTTAACAGTAGGTTAGAAGAAGCTGAGGACCAAATCAGTGAATTAGAAGACAAGGTAGTAAAAAAAAAACCATTCAGAGCAGCAAATGGAAAAAAAATAAAATAAAAAGCAGGAAGAGAGTTTAAGGAAGCTTTGGGACCACATGAAATGTAACAACATTCACATCATAAGGGTACCAGAAGGAAAAGAATCCAAGCAAGGAATAGAATACCTGTTTGGAGAAATAATGGCAGAAAATTTCCCTAACCTGGTGAAGGGAAATGTCACTCACATTCAGGAAACACAGAGTCCCAGCCAAGATGAACCCCAAAAGACTCACACCTAGGCATATAATAATTAAAATGGCAACATTAAAAACAGAATCGTAAATGCTGTAAAAGAGAGACAGAAAGTTGCCTACAAGGGAATTCCCTTTAGATGATTAACTGATTTCTCAATAGAAGTACTTCAGGCCAGAAGAGAGTGTCATAAAGTATACAAAGTAAAGAAAACCAAGGGACTGAACCCAAGACTATGCTGTCCAGCAAGGTTATCATTCAAAATCAAAGGTGAAATAAAGAACTTCACAGTAAAAAAATAAAAAATAAAAAAAAATAAAGAATTTATTCTCACCAAATTAGCACTTCTCAAAATGCTCCAAGCAAAAGGCATAGAGTAGCTCAATGGATAAGAAAACATGACCCATATATATATACCATCTACAAGAGAGTCACCTCAGAACAAAAGACTCACATGGAATGAAAGTGAAGGGATGGAAAAAAATTTTTCAGGCAAATGAAAAATGAATAAAATCTGGGGTAAAATACTCATATCTGACAAAACAGACTTCAAAAAGAAGGCAATAACAACAGACAATGAAGGCCACTTGATAATACTAAAGGGATCAACACAACAAGAGGATGTAACTCTGGTAAACATATGTGTACTCGATATAAGAGCATCTAAATATATAAAAAACTTCCAGAGGATTTTAAAGGAGAGATTGACAGCAATACAGTCATAGTGGGGGACTTCAACACCCCACTGACATCACTAAATAGATCTTCTAGACAAAAAAAATCAACAAGAAAACAGCGATACTAAATGATACACTAGATCAGATGAAATTAATTGACATTTTCAGAAATTTCAAAGCTACAGAATATACATTCTTCTCAAGTGCACATGGTACATTTTCAAAGATAGACCACACGTTAAAACATAAACTAAGTCTCTGCAAGTTCAAGAAGATTAAAATCATATCAAGCATCTTCTCAGATCACAATGGCATGAAATTAGAAATCAACTATAATAAAAACATTCAGAAACATTAAAAAACATTTAACCTAAATAGTGTGTTATTAAACAATGAATGGTTTACCAAGGAGATCAAGAAAGTACTCAACAACCTCCTGGAAACAAATTAAAATGAACACACAACAAATCTATGGGACACAGTGAAAGCAGTCCTGAGAGAGAAGTTCATAGCATTACAGGCATACTTCAAAAAATAAGAAAATCTTCTAATAAACTAACCATAAAACTTACAGAATTAGAAAGAGAACAACAAGAAAAACCCAGAGTAAATAGAAGGAAGGAATAGTAAAGATCAGAGAAGAAATAAATGACAGAGACTTAAAAAAACAATACAAGGAGAACCGAAGATGGCGGCATAGGTTAACGCCGGAGATTGCTGCCTTAAACAACCAATTCAAATTAAGCCTGAAAAAGGGAACGGACAACACCATTTGCATAGTTCATCTCACTGCACCCATCAGGCCCCTTTACATGTGGGAAAGAAGGGCAGGGGAGTGAAGCCCAGGACCTAGAATTCACTCATTCCACCCAATGCACATTCACAGACTGCCTGCTGAAACAGGCTCTCAGGAAACTGCCTACCCCCTCCACTCTGCTGGGCTCCACAGGGCAGTTACCCTTCACCAGGCAGCCCTCTGGACACTGTGGGGCTCCACTGAAGTAAGGTGCTGTCCCACACATGGAGTTAATAACTCCAACACCCAGCTTCCTCCTCTCCCCTCACCCCTGCCCCAGCAGTGCCTGGGAACAGCTAGTTCAAACAGTCCCACTTCTCTCAATAAACACTTGTGAATGAATGAATGAGGAGTGAGCTGGCCACAGGCTCTTAGGTTGCTCTCTCTAGACAAACTGACCCTTTCTAAGCCCCCTTCCAGCTAGAACATTTTATGATTTATTCTATTTGAATTGGGCCCTCTGGAAGACACTTGAACT
>NW_006283442.1:2158560-2169171 GCF_000327345.1 Myotis davidii
AAGATCAACAAAGCTAGTTCTTTGAAAAGATAAACAAGATTGATGAACCTTGAGCTAGACTCATCAGCAAAAGAGAGAGGACCCAAATAGACAAAATCAGAAACAAAAGAGACAAAGTAACAACTGACCCCATAGAAATACAAAGGATCCTAAACAAATCTTATGAACAACTATATTCCAATAAGCTGGACAATTGGAATGAAATGGACATATTCCTAGAAAAATACAATCTTCCAAAAATCAGGAAGAATCAGAAACTTGAATAGGCAATAAATACTGATGAAATTGAAGCAGTAATAAAAACAAACGAACAAACAAAAAAAAAACCTCCCAGCAAACAAAAGCCTTGGTCTGGATGGCTTCACGTGGGAGTTTTGTCAAATAGTCAAAGAACCACTAATACCTATCCTCTTCAAACTATTCCAAAAAAACAAAAATTCAAGAGGAAGGAACACTTCTAAGCTATTTTTACAAGGCTACCATTATCCTAATTCAAAAACCAGATAAAGACACTAAAAAGAAAGAGAATTACAGGCCAGTATCCCTGATGAACATAGATGCTATAATTCTCAACAATATTAGCAAATCAAATCTAGAAATACATTAAAAAGATTGTACACCATGACCAAGTAGGATTTATTCCAGGGGTGCAAGGCTGGTATAATATTAGCAAATCAATAAATGTGATACATTACATAAACAAATTGAAAGACAAAAACATGATCATATCAATTGATACATAAAAAGCATCCAACAAAATCCAACACCCATTTTGATAAAAACTCTCAGCAAAGTGGGAATAGAGGGAACATACCTGAACATAATAAGGGCCATATAAGACAAGCCTACAGTCAACATCATACTCAGTGAGCAAAAACTAAAACCATTTTCCTTAAGAACAGGAACAAGAGAGGGATGGCTGCTTTCTCCACTGTTATTCAATATAGTAATAGAAGTACTAGCTGCAGTGATCATACAAGAAAAACCATAAAAGGCATCCAAATTGGAAAGGAGGAGGGGAGGTAAAACTGACATTATTCGCAGATGACATGATATTATACATAGAAAACCTTAAAGACTCCACCAAATAAATGAAAATTTGGCAACGTAACACAATATAAAATAAACACCCAGAAATGGATGCTATTGTTATACACCAATAATGAACTTTCAGAAAGAAAAACTAAAAAAAAAAATCCTTTTTACCATTACAACAAAAAAAATAAGATACTTAGGAATAAACTTAACCAATGATGTAAAAGATTTGTACTAAGAAAACTACAGGACATTGAAAAAAATAGATAGAGGAAGATATAAACAAGTAGAAGAATATACCATGTTCATGGATTGGTAAAGTCAACATCATTAAAATGTCCATACTACCCAGACCAATCTACTGATTTAATGCCATCACTATTAAAATACCAATGGCATATTTCATAGATTTAGAACAAATGCTCCAAAAATTCACATGGAACTAAAAAAGACCCTGAAAAACCACAGCAATCTTGAGAAAGAAGAACAAAGTTGGAGGGATCACAATACCAGATATCAAGCAATACTACAAAGACATATAGATCAATAGAATAGAACAGAGACCCCAGAAATTGACCCAAGTCATCATGCTCAATTAATATTTGACAAAGGAGACAATACCATAAATAAATGGTGTTGGTGAGACAAAATAATGAATCTAGACCACCAACTTACACCATACACAAGAATAAACTTAAAATGGATAAAAGACTTAAATTTAAGCCATGAAACCATAAAATCTCTTAGAAGAAACTTTTGGCAGGAAATCTCAGGTATCTCTCATAATAATATGTTTACCAATATATTTCCTAAGGCAAAGGAAAGTAAGGACAAAATAAACAAATGGGAGTACATTAAAATAAAAAGCTTCTGCACAGCAAAAGAAACCATCAACAAAGTGAAAAAAAGAGCTCACTGCGTGGGAGAGCATATTTGCCAATGATACATCTGATAAGGGGTTAATATCCAAAATATAAAGGAATTCATACAACTTAACAAAAGAAAGATAAACAATCCAATTAAAAACTGGGCAAAGGACCTAAATAGACACTTCTCCAAAGTGAGCAAACAGAAGGCCAAGAGACATGAAATAATGCTCAAAGTCACTAATCATCCAAGAGATGCGAATTAAAACACCTGTCAGAATGGCTATTATCAACAAATCAATAAAGGACAAGTTTTTTTGCAAGGATATGGAGAAAAGGGAACCCTCATACACTGCTAGTGGGAATGCAGACTTGGTGTAGCCACTGTGGAAAACAGTATGGAGTTTCCTCAAAACCTTAAAAATGGAACTTTCATTTCACCCAGTGATCCCACTTCTAGGAATACATCCTAACAAACCTGAAACACCAGTCAGAAAGAATGTATGCACCCCTATGTTCATAGCAGTGCAATTTACAAAAGCTGGGATTTGGAAACAGCCTGAGTGCCCATAAGCAAGTGGGTGGATAAAAAAAAACCACAGTGGTACATTTACACAATGGAATAAAAAGCAGTGGTAAAAGGAAAAGGAACTTTTACCATTTACAACAGCATGGATGGACCTGGAGAGTATTATTCTAAGCAAAATAAGCCAGTCACAGAAACATAGGTATAACATGATCTCACTTATATGTGGAATCTAATGAACAAAATAAATTGATGAACAAAATAGATCCAGAGACATAGAACCATGAACGGACTGATGAATTCCAGGGGTTGGGAGGGGGATAAATTAACCAGGGAACTTATGTTCATACTAGAGGCCCAGTGCATGAAATTCATGCACTGGATGGGGAGGATATCCCTCAGCCCAGCCTGCACCCTCTCTAATCTGGGACCCCTCAGAGGCTGTCTGACTGCCAGTTTAGGCCCAATCCCTAAACCAGCAGTCAGACATCCCTCTCACAATCTGGGACTGCTGGCTCCCAATCGTTCACCTGCCTGCTTGCCTAATTGCCTCTAACCGCTTCTGCCTGCCAGGCTGACCACCACCTAACCACTCCCCTGCCAGCCTGATCGACGCCTAACTGCTCCCCTGCCGGCCTGGTTGCCCCCAACTGCCCTCCCCTGCAGGCCTGGTCACCCCCAGCTGCCCTCCCCTGCCAGCCATCTTGTGGCGGCCATCTTGTGACCACATGGGAGTGACCATCTTGTGTGAGAGCATGATGGTCAATTTGCATATTAACTCTATTATATAGGATATGCATAGCCCATGGGCACAGACAATGGTGTGGCAAAGGTTTATGAGGAGGGGGTCAATGAGGGGAACAAAAACAAAGCGGACATCTGTAATACTTTCAACAATAAAGATACATTTTTTAAAAAGCTCATTTTCATCCCTCCAGCTCAGTTTTTACATTTTGGGGGACCTTTATGAAATAGGACACAGAAGGCCAAGTCAGGCTAAGGGGAGGCTGAGTATACATAATTTGAGTGGTACTCAAAGACCTATACCCCAAAGAGCATTCAAGTATTTTGTTAAAACATTAGGGTATTGCTGAATATTTCAAACTGAGAGAGCCATTACATTATTCTCAACTTAGTGTGTAGTTGCTTGCTGGTTTCTGTTTTTCCTGACTGCACTGTACTCTAGCAAGTGGTGCTCTGTACTAGTTAGAAAAAAGGAGAACAAAATGGATGTAGAAGTGGAGGCAGAGGGTGTGGGTGTCTCTGTGTGTCTCTGTTTGTGTATCTGTATGTTACTGTGTGTCTGTGTGTGTCCATGTGCCTATGTGTCCGTGTGTGTCTGTGAGTCTGTGTGTTTGTACCTGTTTGTAACCTGCAGGCTGTAAGTGGAAACAGGTCGGGTATAAATGTGTGTCCCTTTTCAAAAGGCTGCTGTTGCACCAGTGATGTTATCCCTGGCTCCTGTTGTCATCATAAAATCTGTGACTGAGGTGTCTGACTCATACTGTACTTTCATTTCAGTTCAGGTGGTCATCTTCTTTTAATAGTTAAGACCCTCTAAAAAGCATTTACATAAATAGAATTTCACAAGAATAACAATTAGATGTCCAGCTGCATATTTTGGGGAAATTATAATTATGTAGGTGTGAGATATTTTAGCTCTTCTCACTGGGCCTGAAGCTTGGCCTTTAGTTTTTTTACATGAATGGTTTTCGCTATTACCTTACCTGTCATTTCCTCCAAAGGACATTTAATGACTTTTATCCCTAAACTAGAGACCTGATGTATGAAATTCATGACTCGGTGCAGGGACGGGGGGTTCCCTCAGCCCAGCTCACTCGCAGGGGAGGGGAGTCCCTCAGCCTGGCCTGCACCTTCTGGGGAGAGCAGGCCTAAGCCCAGTCAGACATTCTTAGCGCTGCCATGGAAGTGGGAGAGGCTCCTGCCACTGCTGTTGCACTCACCAGCTGTGAGCGGCGCTCCTACTGTGGGATCAGGCCGAAACTGGCTCTCTGACAACTCCCAAGGGGTCCTGGATTGAGAGAGAGTGCAGGTCAGGCCGAGGGACCCCACTGGTGCAAGATTGGGGCCAGGGAGAGACACAGGAGGTTGGCCAGCCAGGGAGACATGGCAGGGGGGCTCCAGAGTGTGTCTGGCCAGTCTCACTCAGCTGGCCTGTCTGGTTCATCTGGCCTATCTGGCTCATCTGGCTGGACCCCAGCAGCAAGCTAACCTACCAGTCGGAGCATCTGCTCCCTGGGATCATTGCACATCATAGGGACTGGTCAACCTGTTGACAGTCTGTCCCCTGGTGGTCAGTGCATGTCATAGCAAGTGGTTGAGCAGCCTTAGAATATTATTAGCATACTAGAGGCCCAGTGCATGGATTTGTGCACCAGTGGGGTCCCTCAGCCTGGCCTGTGGGGATCAGTAGAACTCTGTGCCACCACATCCCTGCCTTACTTACCAGCTCATCAGACTCCAGCCCACTGTTATAGATCCCACACCACACAAAATAGTGTGTGAGCAGTAGGCCACCAGGGAGGAGCCTGAGCCCGGGCTGGGTGCTGTGCTGCTCCCACTCATCCCAGGCATGCTGCATCTGCCCTGCCACTGCTTCGGCATGCGGGGGGAGTGTTCCTGGGAGAGGCTCGTGCCACCACAGCTGCACATTGCCAGCCATGAGCCCAGCGTCTGGCAGCTGAGCAGTGCTCCCACTATGGGAATGCACTGACCACCAGGAGGCAGTTCCTGTGTTGAACATCTGTCCCCTGGTAGTCAGTGCGCATCATAGCTACCACCCAGTGATCCAGTTGTTTAGGCTTTTATATATATATAGATTATGCTTTGATTGGTTGAACAGCCGGCTGGTCGACCAGACACTTAGCATATTAGGCTTTTATTATATAGAATGATGGGCTTCTCTGAACTTTATTTTCCTTTTGCAGTTTTCCTACTTAGAGAAGCTCCTGTTGGTTCATGGTGCCTGGAGCTACAACCGGGTGACCAAGTGCATATTGTACTGCTTCTACAAGAACGTGGTTCTCTACATTATTGAGGTGAGCAGCATGGACTTTTTCCTTGGCTGGCAAGGCCTTTTTCAGAGGGCAGCTTCAGTATTTCAAGTAACTTAAGGAAGGATTTTATTAATGTGAAGTTAAAGAAATGGTGCTGCTGTGACATGTTGAAGCCTGTGACACACATGACCTCCTTGAAACTAGGGACACCTTCTAGATGTAGGTCCCCATGCTGAGTAACCAAAGCCAGAGTCAGTAGCACCATGCCACCCCGCAGTCTCTGCCAGGTGGAGGAAGGCCCTCTCCCTCCAGGGCTCGTCTTGGCTTGAGCAGATGTTGCTATCATTCCTCCCAGGGTGACCAGAGCCTGGGCAGCTGTGTTCACATCTTTCTGAGACCTGTCTAGGCAACCCAGTCAGTTTTTCTTAACTAGAATGAAAGGGCCTGATTTCTTGCTGTAGTTCTCATGGAATCCTCAAGTTTCCTGAGCATTTTTTATTGCTCTGGGGTATTTGGGCACTACTACTTAAATGGGGTGGGTGTGGAGGTGAGTGGAGAGTAAACCAACAAGGTAATTAAAAATCTCTCAGTGAACTCATGGAGTTTTCACACTGTTTTTCATGATGCGGATTTGGTTTTAAGTAAATTAAATGTGCTTGCTGGAGGAACTAGATGGGGAGAGGCATGGGCTAGGGAAAAGTGGAAAAGGCACTTTGCTCTCAGTGGGAGTACCAGCCACCCCACTCCTCCTATAAGAACTGCTCTGCTATAGAAGTGTGGCTTTGAGACCATAGTGACTAATAGATTTCCAAATGTGTTTAGAGAAGAGGAAGCAGGCAGTTCCTCTAAGGCTGTGGTCAACAAACTGCGGCTCGCGATCCACATGCGGCTCCTTGGCCCCTTGAGTGTGGCTCTTCCTAAGCCTTAGGAGCACCCTAATTAAGTTAAGATCAATGAACCTACCTATATAGTTTAAGTTTAAAAAATTTGGCTCTCAAAAGAAATTTCAATCGTTGTACTGTTGATATTTGGCTCTGTTGACTAATGAGTTTGCCGACCACTGCTCTAAGGCAGTGGTTCTCAACCTTGGCTGCACATTAGAATCACCTGGGAATCTTTTTAAAATCCTGATTTCTGGGCCTCATCCTCTGAAATGAAATATAAAAGCAATGTTTATTGTAAATGGTGTAAATATCTCATTCTATTATGGGTTATTTTGTGTCTGATTTCTCAAGTCTTGGTAGAAATAAGAACCTAGGCATAGATCAACTCTTTCTGATGTGGTCCCTTAAAATACTCAGCTCAGATAATTTAACAAGTGGTTTTCTGTGACTAACCACTTGTTTACCACATTGTCTACTCTTTCTTTTGAATATTCAAGTCAAAAATATAGGTTTGCATCACTCACTCTGTAAGTAAACTACTAACGAGTAATTTTCCTGATTGCGCAGATTGTTCACTGCACAAGGCTGCCCAGTCGGTGGAATAAATGGGGCTGAAACATAGGGAAACCTGAAAAAAGGCATGTGTTTTCCTAATTTATACAAAGGGCAGCCTACCTGCCTTATCTGCTTGTCTTGTGCTGTAATATTCAACTCAGCCCACTCCAAGTAAAAACTTTCAGATGTTGCATAATGGACTTTGTAGTTTCTATCTTCTTCCTAGTCACATTTTTACAATTCTTTTTTGACGCTTTAAAGATGTCTGTCCCCTGTTCCTGTGGCATTTTTTGCATTTGTGATAGGAGTCACTCCTAAATGGCACTTGGGGTCATAGAGTATTAGAGTCCCTGTTCCCACGCATCATCCCAAATTTCACATGCATTTTAAGCTCTTGTAGCTGTTGGCTTCACAAGGTCTCTTAATAATCTGGTTTTCCTCACAATCAGCAAATTACAGATAGTCTAGAAATCTTATCAAGACATACTACATGAAGCTCCTAACCCTTCAGCTTCCAGAGCATCCTCTGGGGCCCTTCTTAGTCATTTACACCTACTATCTTGCCTTTTTTTTTTTTTAACTTCAAGTGGGCTGAAGATGAGAAGAGTACAATTTTAGTCTGTCTGAGAAATTCTATTTGGAATGAGGCCCTGAAAATGCTGTGTGAGTTCCTTAAATTAATTTTTCATTTGTAGCTGGGCAACAGTTGCTAATGCCTTTGAAATCATTCTTTACAAAATTCAAAGTAAATAAATAAAAAGTCTTCGTTACTCTCTGCCCAATTTTTAGTAAGTATTCCCCAGAGATATTAATTTGAAAACCAAGAGAACAAAATCCGTGGCTGAGCTGGGAGTCAGAGCATTGTCTCAGACAGTGTCTGTTATTTCCAAATGACCTCTGTGGCATCAAAGGGCACTTAAATATAATTTTAAAAATAGGAAAGTACGTTTTGCATGCTATTTTAACGTGTTTTGAACTAAAATATCAAAGATTGTTGTAATTTGACTAGCTCATTTGCAATAATTAGTTTTGTGTTCTGAAGGTTTTGTAATTAAGTGAGGATAAATTAAATATATTGCATATTTCTCTTAAGTGGTATTTTTGTAACACAAGGAGAAACCCTTTGCCATAACCAGTATGTTCCTATCTCAAATGTCCTCTGATATACATAAAATCAGGCATTTTTTAAAAGTCTAAAAATAATTTGGCAAATTAAAAAGATTCACACATGCACATGTACATACACACTTATATAGTCTTAGCCATTATTATGAGGATATTATATGATTTAAATTATAAATAAAGGTTGTATGGAAAGTATGAACCCCTGATATAATACAGTCTACTCACTTGGTATACCATAATGCTTATCTGGTGTACTACATAACAAGCTAAAGTAACCTTGGAGTGACTAAAAATAGGAACAAAATGATAGAATAGGGATTTCATGGTGGCCCTATTAATAGGTAAAACAAAAAATACATACAGCTGCCGAAGCCAGTTTGGCTCAGTGGATAGAACGTCGGCCTATGGACTGGAAGGTCCCAGGTTCGATTCCGGTCAAGGGCATGTACTTGGGTTGAGGGCACTTCCCCAGTGGGGGATGTGCAGGAGGCAGCTGATCGATGTTTCTCTCTCATCGATGTTTCTAACTCTCTATCTCTCTCCCTTCCTCTCTGTAAAAAATAAATAAAATGTATTTAAAAAAATACATACAGCTTTTGCTCTCTCCTGCCTTTGCTACTGCCTTAATGTAGTATTTTTTACTTGAATGATGACACCACCACTAGCTTTGTCCCTCAATCATCTATGATGCAGTCAGGATGGACTTTGTGAAACATGTCTGACTAATTCTAGTGGCCCGCACAGTGTTTAGAACATAGCTGCTCAAAGATGTTGGGCATGAGTGAGTGGATAAATGCCTTACTCTCTTCTGATAAAATCCCCATCTCTGCCGCTGTGCCTCTACCCCTGTGGTCTGGGTCCCACTCGTCCCCAGCCCACTCCCACTACATCCCTCCTTATTTGCTTTTAATTGGTAATGTTGAAGTATAATTAATACACAGTAATATACACTTTTTTAGGCATACAGTTCAGTGAGTTAAAACGAGGCTTTTATCATTAGGAACTAACTGGAAATTTTCTGCCTGCCTCCTGTAGACAGTGACAATAGTGTCCCAAAGAGTTCTGGAGCCAGGTAGTGATGGTTGCACAGCAGTACTTAATGCCAGTGACTTTTACACCTAAAAATCATTAAGATGATAAACTTTATATTATGTGTATTTTGCCAAAATAAAAAAAAAATGCTAAAAAATTTCAAAGGGATTCACAAGCTCTTTGTTACTGTAGCCATTATGAGGAAAACAGAAACGTCTAGACAGATCAGATGCCTTGGGGAGCTCATTCAAAGTTTGAAAAACAAACTTTACATGTAGTTTTGTTTTGTATTAAACCAATTAAGTGCTAAGTTTTGCGGCTGTGAGCTGATGGACCATATTTCTCAGAAGGTAAAATCCTGTTGTGGCCTAGATGGGGCAGAACTTAACAGCTCCTGGTGTGTCTGTCTATGTAGAGGGCCAGGAAAACAAATACATTCGCAAAGGCTGGAAGATAGGGCTGGATGGGATAGAAGAATGGCCAAGGAAGGGGATCTGAATAACCAGATCACTACTGGAAGCTGGGATTCCTTTTTCATTCTAGAATAGGCAAGTTACATAGGAAAAGAGATTTCAGAAAACTTGTCAATATATAGGGCAGATGGTAAGCAGAGACCTGGGGCATAAATCATAACCATTATGTAACTGTTTCTCAATGTAATTTAAAAGCAGAAAGGAAAGACTGATTTTTAATCCTCACCTGAGGATATTTATTTCCATTGATTTTTAGGGAGAGGGAAAAGAGAGGGAAAGACAGAGAAACATCAATATGAGAGAAACACATCAATTGGTTGCCTCTTGCATGAAGCACATTGACTGGTTGTCTCCTGCAGGAGCCCTGACCTGGGCCCCCGGGGCTGAAGAGGAGCCTGCAACCAAGGTGCGTCCCCTTGACCAGAATCAAACCCAGGACACTTTGGTCCACAGGGTGACATGCTATCCACTGAGCCAAACTGGCTAGGGTAGAAAGACTAATTTTTATAAACTCTTTGATTTTAACAATGGGAGGAATTTTTTTTTTTAAGCACAAAGATTGGGGGTAGGGAGATTAGGGAAGGATTCCCATAAACTTTGAAGTCCTAATGTGACCACTTGGTAATTCCTAAGAGAAGGGTCAATTAAATTCTTTAAAGTCCTTACACTATTTAACAACTAGGAGTTTGTTTTTCAGAAATCCCCCAATAGAGTACATTTTCAAGGCATAGCAGGGTCAGCACTTTAAGCATTTACTAAGTATACATTTTTGTATGGTCTTTCTGGATGCCCAGGAAAGGTTATTTGGAACGAATAAAATATTTTAGTGATTTTGAGCATGTTTTCATATGTCTCTTGGCCTTCTGTATGTCTTCTTTCGAAAAGTGTCTATTTAGGTCATTCACCCATTTTTTGATTGGATTGTTTATCTTCCTTTTGTTAAGTTGTATGATTTCCCTATAAATTTTGGAGATTAGGCCCTTAACAGATATGACATTGGCAAATATGTTTTCCCATGCAGTGGGTCTTCTCGTTGTTTTGTTGATGGTTTCTTTTGCTGTGCAGAAGCTTTTTATTTTGATATAGTCCCGTTTGTTC
>NW_006283442.1:2170289-2187533 GCF_000327345.1 Myotis davidii
ATTCCAAATGTCTTCCTCTATCTCTTTGTTCAAGGTCCTATAGTTTTCTGCGTAGAGGTCTTTTACCTTTTTAGTGAAGTTTATTCTTATGTAGCTCAATTATTTTTAGTGCGATGGTAAACGGGATTTTTTTTTTAAATCTCTAAGTTTACTATTGGTGTATAGAAATGCCATAGATTTCTTGGCGTTAATTTTGTATCCTGCTACATTGCCAAATTCATTTATCAAGTCTAATAGTTCTTTGATGGGGTCTTTAAGGTTTTCTATGTACAATATCATGTCATCCGCAAATAAGGATAATTTCACTTCTTCTTTTCCAATTTGGATGCCCTTTATTTCTTCTTCTTGTCTGATCACTATGGCTAGCACTTCCAGTACTATGTCAAACAGGAGTGGTGAAAGTGGGCCTGTCTTTTTCCTGTTCTTAGGGAAAATGGTTTTAGCTTTTGCCCATTGAGTAGGATGGTGGCTGTAGGTTTGTCATCCAAGAGATGCAAATCAAAATGACAGGGAGATACCATCTCACACCTGTCAGAATGGCTATTATCAACAAATGACAAGTGCTGGCGAGGATGTGGAGAAAAAGGAACCCTCCCTTGTTCACCGCTGGTGGAAATGCACACTGGTGCAGCCACGGTGAAAAACAGTATGGAGTTTCCTCAAAAAATTAAAAGGGAACTTCCATTTGACCCAGTGATCCCACTTCTAGGAATATATCCCAAGAAACTAGAAATACCAATCAGAAAGGATATATGCACCCCTATGTTCATAGCAGCACAATTTATGATAGCTAAGATTTGGAAACAGCCTAAGTGCCGATCAGCAAATGAGTGGATTAGAAAACTGTGGTATATCTACACAATGGAATACTATGCTGCTGTAAAAAAGAAGGAATTCTTACATTTGCAACAGCATGGATGAAACAGGAGAGGATTATGCTATGCAAAATAAGCCAGTCAGAGAAAGATAAATATCACATAATCTCACTCATTTGTGGAATATAATAAACAACATAAATGGATGAACTAAAATAGAACCAGAGACATAGAACCATCCAATAAACTGTCCAACCTATGAGAGAAGGCAGGGGGTGAGGGAGTAAGAGAGCAACCTAATGATTTGTATGCATGCATATGAGCGTAACCAATGGACAAAGACAGCATGTGCTGGGAGGTGGGAGCAGCCAGGAAGAGGTCAATGGGGGGAAAAGGAGACTCATGTAATACTTTAAACAATAAATAATTTAAATTTAAAAATATATATTTTAGTGATAATAAAATTCAAATAGATAAGTACTTAAATTTAACCTGTATTTTAAAAATTAGGATATAGGTGTCCTGTGAACTTGGGTAAGCATAAAGATAATATATCCAGTTAACTTTGAAATAGAGATGAGACTTTGCAATTATGCTGGTGATTATGGAGAGGGTGGTTCCTAATACTGAGAAAAACCATAACATAGATATTGATGTGAAAAAATGGGAATTTTATACCATTTAGAGGGTCTGCTTATTTTGGCAACATATGTAAGGAGTTTTAATGGATTTTGGGGGGTCATTAAACTGGTATGGATACAGGCCAGAAAACAGGATGCATATTTCGCATGGAGGTCTGGAAATATCACTGAATGGGAAATAAAGATTTAAACCATAGGAATTTTGAGGCCAAATGCAACCTAATGACAAAATTTAGTTGAAAGTCATTTAAGACTTATCAATATCTGACAAATCTAAAATAACCAAGCAAACAAAAAGCCTGAACTCTGGAATACGACAAGACATGAGAAAAGCCTTACCAGCATTATGTTTTTGTGTCTTCAAACTAAAGCAGTAAAATGAACTATGGTTCATGTATAAACTGCCATTTAATCTAAAAAATGCTAGTGGAGCACTTTGAATTTATTTTTCTGGAAACATATGCATATTCTCTTTGGTTGTTTTACAACCTTTCTTTTTTCTATTGGACCTCTGAGAAGTTTATTTTTTTCCTCCATTTTTCAGGCCATCATTATTTGAAAATATTATATCTAAATTGCTTGTAGGCAGCCCCCTCTTTCATGTACTCTCTGGTTGGCTTTCTGTTTGGGGAGCCTTAATTAAACATGTTAATATACAGAGATACTGTGGATTTGATCAGAATATTCCAAACTGGTGTCTATTTCCTGACAGTATCCCAGACTGCATTGTAAATAGTGTAAAAAGGTACTGACTTAGGCAGATTTTGCTTTAAATATTAAAGTCAATAGAGAATAGATGTTGTAAACCATGATCACAATTTTATCCAGTAACTTTTCCCTCTTTGGGCTATAATGCATGGCTTAAATATACTTTGAAAAAAAATGCATTTTATTCATGACACAAGAAATCTCTTTGTGGCAAAAGACAAAATTCCTGATAGCTAAACTTTCCTCCTCTGGCCTGTGCCTCATCAGGGGTGATGTTTTGTTTCCTAATCTAGATTCACTGTTTGAAAGGCTATATTTGCTGTCATGAGCTTAATGCTAGCCTGTTAATAAGTAAACATGATTGAAGAGCTCAATCAACATATGTACCATTCTGTAAAGGCTGTGCTTTATCAGATATGAAACCATCAATTTTTCTATTCAAAGTTTTAATCAGGTGTTGACCACTGAGTCCATGGCGTGCAGAATGCTAAGACCAGGGGCCTCGGGACCAGCTCCACAAAGTTCCTCATTTCATGGAGGATGGTGGTGGTGGTGTGTATAGCTTAGGAAGAGCTCCCATGGTTGTCAGATTGTGTTCACAGTCACTCAAGGAACATCCCAGCTGTCGAGTCCATGATTGCCTGGGTGGTTCCTATTGTGTGTGGATAGTTGTTGAGCATTGATTACAATTTTAATATGTTGGAAGGTAAGCTATTTTGAGAAAGACTTCCCCTTGCACATAGAAATGGAAGTTATCTAGAAATAGAAACATTCTTTTTGTTTTTTTTATCCTCACCCAAGGATATGTTTTTACTTACGAGAGAGAGAGAGAGAGAGAGAGAGAGAGAGAGAGAGAGACATTGATATATGAGAGAAACATTGATCTGTTGCTTCCTGTACTTGCCCTGACTGGGGATCGAACCTGAAATCTGGATATGTGCCCTGACCCAGAATTGAACACAGGACAATGCTCCAACCAACTGAGCCACCCAGCCAAGGCAGAAACATTCTTAATAGTACTTTCCTCGCCTCATTTATCCTCATTCTCCAAGCCCCGCTCTCTTGTGTTGTGGGATGGGGATGAACAAGACACAGCCCTTGCTTTTGGAATTGAGTAGGGCCGTGGTCGGCAAACTGCAGCTCGCGAGCCACATGCGGCTCTTTGACCCCTTGAGTGTGGCTCTTCCACAAAATACCACGTGTGAGCGCACGTACAGTGCAATTGAAACTTCGTGACCCATGCACAGAAGTCGGTTTTCAGCCTGGGCAAGTCTATTTTGAAGAAGTACTGTTGAAAGAAGTGGGGGGTGTCGGTCGGTCAGATGACGGGAGACGTGGCGCAGGTGGGCTGCGGGATACGCAGTGCGGGGGGTGGCGCGTGCAATTCATGCATGGGTTGAGTGAGCCAGTCAGGTAGCAGTCTCACAGAGCTGGGAGTTTATTAGCGTAGTGGGAGCGGGTAGTTACAAAGACAGAGAAATACTAGCAGTCTGGAAAGATTCCTACAAGATACACAATCACTTTGAACGTTATAAAAATAGGTTCTTACTGCCTTTGACATGTGACAGTATGTGCTCTTTTTATGTTTTTGCAGCTACTTTACCTAAAAGGATCATTATAAAGATCCAACATTCTAAAAAAAACCCACTAAATTTCAGACATTGATGTTTTAAAAATTGAGTCTCTTAACACCATAAAATGTGTAAACCTCCCTGGAATTAAAAAAAGGCTCGAGTCCAAAAAAACAAAATCAAATGAAAGGCCAACATGAACTTTGAGAGGTCTGCCATGTGTTGGGGCTGGGCTTTGTTCTGGGGTGCCCACTCTTCTTCTCCATCTGGTGTTGTGGAGTCAACCCCAGCCAAAGGCCCGGCTCATCACCTCATGTGTCAGTGCTCACCCGTCCCAGCTTTCTCTCCTTCCTTAAAGTCCCACTGCAAGCAGTGACAGCACCTGCATAGTTTAGTGCTGGGTGCCTGTTGGGCTGGATGTTATTTCTATTTACCAAGTTGGCTCTGGCTTCCTCAGCAGGGGCTGTTTCTGACTTTGCCCCCAGACAGGACGAAGTACACAATGCTCATGGACAGATCATCCCTCCATCAAACACACTTCAGTAGAGGCCGGCATGGAAGAATCTATTGGGCCGTTTTCATTTTTTAAGAATGTCAGAGAAGACTACTTAAGTAGCACATTATATTATTTGCCTTTTAAAAAAATATATAACTTAAATCTTTCCAATGAAATTTTCATACAGAGAAGTATACCCTTGACGTATTAGAGGATTAACTCATTTTACAATTTGTTTAACCTCATCTTTTGTAAAAATAAAGGATAATTTTTATTACATTCTTTAAACACACCTTAAACTACCTTTTATTTTGGCTAAAACTCTCAAATATATTTTATCTCTTGAAGTTGATTTTACCAATACATTTTTTGCACTTTATATTTTATATTTCTTCCTGTCCTTTTCCTCCTCTTGCCCATCCCCAAATAAGGTGACAACAGGGTGTTTTTCTAAAAAACATCCTTGTAGCAGATGAAGGAGCAGATAATAGGAAGAGACCAAAGAAAGTCTCACCTTTTTCTTTTGACAACCTTACATTTGCTTGGAGAGGATCAGGTTCAGGGTGCCTTCTGTTCTCCTTTTCTCTAAACTGGTCAGCCTGACTTAGGAAAGAAACATAGATTTTGGCCCTTTAGTTTTAAAATACCTTTTTGTAGTCAGGTAAAATGGAATTATTATGTTAATACATTTCACTTTTGTTTTTCTTGGACTTACGAGTGTTTTGGCTTTGACCGTTAGTTAATAAGTATCACATAAGGAATCATCTCTCCTCTAGTAAATGCCTGTACTTTTAAGTGGCAAATAATCCTTGTTGCATTCTGACAACTCATTTGAGCCACTCTATTGGTTTTCCAACAGATGTCCTGAGAATTCAGAGTTCTTAGTCCCAAGGTTCTGGCAGATCAAGTGGACTATTTAAAGAAGCTTCAAGAATAGAAGTGATATGATATATATGCTTTCTTGCCTGGTCTTTCAAACTGAGGGAGGCAAAGTATATTACTGCTAATAATACTGCTTGTACCTCCAGAGCATGGCAGTAAAAGAATATTGATTAAAATATTGGCCTCTTTTATCTGGGGACATCAGATAAAGTTTAGTATTACTTCTTTAAGCTATATTATTTTGATAGTCTCTTTGTCAGTCTCTGTCAACTTGAAAATTGCTTTTTTATAAAATTAGCTATTAACTAGAAGCTTTACCTTCTTGTTAGCCTCACCTTATTAATTTTCTTTATTTCTTTGAAGGTGTTTATTAATATGGTATACCTCTTTTTTTCTTATAAGGTACTAGGGGCCCAGTGCCTTATATTCGTGCACCCTGAAAGGAACTGTGGGCCGCGAGGCTGCAGTGGGCACAGGGGTGGGTCTCAGCCCATCCTCCGTGCCCATGCCCGGCCCTTCCTGCCACGACCCCCAGTCCCCTATCTGCTGGCTGACGGCATGAAGTGATTGCGGCTGGTGCCAGCAGCTGGTATGAGAGGGACCAGCACCATCAGCAGGTGTGAGTGGTGGCTGCTGTGAGTGGTGGCTACTGCCCTGATCGCCCCTCAGGAGCTGGGGGAGGTGGAGAAGCCCTCAGCAGTGATCAGGGCCAGCAGCCGCTGCTCGCACCTGCTGATGGCATCGAGCGATCGGGACCAGCGCCGGGCACCAGCAGCAAGTGGGAGTGGCATCTCCGGTGCCAGCAGTGGGTGCAAGCAGGGCCGGCACCAGCACAGGAGCGAGTGCCGGGCAGGACCATGGTGCAAGGGAACAAAGAATTTTCAGTAACCACCAGAGGCTCGCCCTGATTACAGTGACTGGTGCTCTTCCTTGGTCTGGCGTCCCTGCTCACCTACTCCACCCTCCCACCGTGACTAATGCCATGTTCTGTGCGCACCCCCTGGTGGTCAGCGCACGTCATAGCGACTGGTTGTTTGGTTGTTCCAGTTCCACAGTTCAGTCTATTTGCATATTAGCCTTTTATTATATAGGATAATTTACATACAGTAAAATGTACCTGTTTTAGCATCCAGTTCTGTGAGTCATAAATACACAGAGCAGTGTCATCGCCACTACACTCAGATGTAGAACAGGGTCATCTCCAGAAATCTCCCCAGCCACATTCGTAGCCAACAGTTACCACCACATCTAGTCCCCAGCAATGGCCATCTGCTTTCTGACACTCTGGTTTTACCTTTCTACAAATGTCATGAGTGGAATGAGTTTATGGTCTTCTTTCTGCATAATGCGTGTGAGGTTCTGCCATGTTGTTGTATCAATAATTTCTTCTTTTTAATTGCTGAGCAGCATTCCATTGTAGGAATAGGGTTTCCCATGGTTGTAGAGTTCTGGGTGCCGTATCCCAGGGGCTTGTGAATCAGGGACCAGAGTATCACTGGACTCCAAGTAGTATCATAGTTTAGGGAAGGACTTGAGTAAAATGTAACTAGAATAACACTGACCATAATAAAACAAGATGACAGTGGGGGAGAAGGGAGTTGGCTAGGTGGACACCTCATACTAACCCTTCGTGGGGAGAAGAAAGTTGAGGAGCCCTGAGCATTGTCTTTCTAGAACCACTCCTCCATGCACTGTCTCACTGGTGACTGCCACTAGCAGGGACAGAATGGGAAGGGTGCAATCAGACCACCTGGGGCCTTTGCTTCCAGCCCAAACCATGTTTGGGCAATGCCTCCTGACCACTGCCAGCCTCAGGGTCCTTCGTTCTCTGTATTATGAGGATACTAAAGTACACACATCCTTTCTGAGGATTAAGTGAAATCATATAGGGAAGCCTTTTAGAATAGTGCCAACCACTCAGCATTCAGATTAGCCTTTAATATTATTTTAAGGTATTTAATATTTGATGAACCTTAGGACTATAGTGATGTTTTGGGCTTGAGTCTCTTCTAATCTCTGCCTCTTCCCAGCATGGGAATCTGCCCACAACAGCAGGATAGCCATCTAGTCCACCTTTTGCTGGAAACCTTCTGGGGAGGAAGTGAGTCTTTCCTTTCTACATTATCAGACAGTTTTACCTCAGACATAGCTCTTATTGGACACTGCAGCTACTTGTAATCACCATAGAGCAGAATTGCCAGAATTAAATCTGTTAGATTAACTTGAAATGTGCTTCCTTCCATCTGGGCTAATAATTAAGGTGCTAATAAATAATTAATGTGGTCACCTGTTCATAACTGAGAAATAATTCTTCTAACATCATCTATGGCCTGATTTCCTCTCCTGACCCAGAGTGGCATTTACACATTTCATTAATTAGCCTAGAACCCTTGGTGCTCACACACTTGACATTAAAACTGGTGTACTTGTCCCTTAAAACTCCAGCCCCTGAAGCATCCACTCTGCTGGAATCGCTGGAAGGAATCCAAGTGAGACTTTCAAGGCCAAACCACCTCATGTTGACAAACTCGTTTTCCAGGCTGCATTGGATCAAGAAGTCTGCCTGCTTCCGAGGCCAATAAGAGCACTGCCTCTCTATGTCTACGGAAAACACAACTCCCTTCTCCCTGTGTGCAAAGGAATAGGAATTGTGCTCTCAACAAAGATAATGTCAATGCTTGCAGGTGGGTAAGGTGCTATGTTGATCTTGGGTATTTTCCACCTGGACCAACTGTAGCCTTAAAGTACCCAGAAGTTTTATCAGTTATACCACCTGCCTTCAGAGCACTTACACCACCTGCCTTCAGAGTACTAGGAAATTCACCTGCTTTGGGACACTCCACCATAAGAACAAACACCAATGAGATATATCCTGCCATTAGTATCTGTCAATATGAAAATGGAAAATACGTTTTCCTGGTTTCTTTCTTACTGCTGTTATTTCTGAATATATTTTAAATCTATAAAAGCTGAGTGTGTTTTGTATATAATGACTTTTTCAGGGGTGGGGGTGGTAGGGACCTAGCCCAAGAAATTTACCCAAAAATCTCCCCAGCCCCCTGGGTAGTCAACCACATGCAGTTCCTAGCAATGGTAGACTGTTTTCTGACCCTATAGTTTTGCCTTTCTTTGAATGTCATGAGTGGAATTGTACAGTTTATGATCTTCTTTCTGACTTCTTCCACTCTTGTTTTTTTATCTGTTCCTAGTATCATTAGCTTATGCAAAATATGCATTTGAATTATTAATTCTTGCTGAAAATGTTAAAAGTTCACATTAGGTGTTCCCAGTGTCTTGTTAGGTTAACCTCAAATGTATCAGAAAAGGTTGATGGAATTTCACTATAGGGAAGTTATATAGAAACTGGATTTTTCTTCCCACCTGAATGACATCAAGCAGATAGCCATTGCTTTTACACTGCTCTCCCAGGCCCATCTTCTAAAAGTCCTTCCTGGACTAAGCACTGCCTTTCACTTACAAGAACCATGTATAATACACACGAGTCTGGTTTTTCTTTCCTCTTTCTGTTTGTGTGGCTGGATAGAGACCTGTCTGTGGTGGAAAGGAGGCCTCTTCAGCATTGCTCCTCCCGTAACTGGCTCGCCTGCCTTTAGCTGGAGTCTGCACAGATAGGCATCACGAATGATAATTCTGCTGTTCCCCTTTCTCTTCCTTCTTCTGTAGCATCTGTCACAACATGAATTCCACAAGTGATATCTTCCCTTATCAAGAAATGCTAACCAATGATTTCTAAGCAATAAGCATAAATAGAAAAAAAACTAAATTCTACTTAAAGCAATTAAGTCTTTATTGTTGCTAATTAAATTGATAGAATTAATTCTAAAGATTAAAGTTAGAATAATTTTTATAATCAACTTTTATACTTACAAACAATGAGTTAGAAAAAAGATTTAATTTAGATATAAAAAAGATATAATATTTAAAATGAACTTAATGATACTAAAGCATAGTAAGAAAAGTGCCACTATTAAAGTCAATGTGAATAAATAGAAAGACCTATCCCACTCTTAGATAGGAAGAAATATGCACACACACTTATACATATACATGCACATATATACATACATAAAAAGTATCAAAATAAGTATTTAAACAAGAACATGCTGAAGAACATGTAAAATGTAAATATGAGAAATAGCCTGGAAATTTTAAACATAAAAATGTTAAGAGGGCTATATCATACCAGATGTTAAACATGGTGTAAAGGTATAGTGATGAAAGCAGGTTGCGATGGTGCATGGACAGATCCATATGCAGCTGGCTCTTTGGCTTAGCATGAAAATGGTATTTGAAATGAGTGAGTAAGAGATAGCTTTCATGAATGGTGATGGGCAACAGGGGGCCATTTGGAGAAAATGTTATATTGAATTCATAATCCTTACTTTATTTTTTTCACCAACATTAATTCCTAATGGATCTGAGGTTTGTTTGAAAAAAACACACAAAAACTTCATGTTGTGTAAAGATAATGCATTCACATGGTTCTAAACTTTAAACCCCCTCTGTAGTTAAATGTAATAAAATCTCCTCCTCTCTGTCCACTTCACTGGCTCCTGCCCCTGGAAGTGTCCTTAATAGTCCTTTCAGCATTTGTTTATGCAGACACCAATTTAATCATGATTGTTCATCATTGTGCCTTTTTTTACACAAAAGGTTGCATTCTATCAACCTGAGGTGCCTCCTGCACCTCACTTTTGTGACATAACAATATGTCTCAGGAATCTTTCCACATCCATACTAAAGGTCCTCCTCATTCCTTTCCCATTGCAGAGTGTTCAATTAGGTAAATAGTTTACTTAACCAGTGCCCTATTGATGGACACTTGGGTTTTTTCCAACTTCAACATTTTCCTTTAACAAATATACAGTAGTGTTGGATAAATTCCCAGAAGTGGAAATTCCATGTCAAAGAGTAAATCCATTAACAATTTTGATAAATACTGCCATTTCCCTCCTTTTCTTTTTCATTTCTAGGAGTTCTTTATATATTGGGGATATTAACCATTGTCAGTGGCATGAATTGCAATCATTTTATTTTTCATTGTAAAACTTTGGAATCTTTCTATGCTGTTCATGGCAGGTTGGGCTCCCTGAGGAAAGAGGCTGTGAGATGGAGTCTCCATGAGGAACGTTTGTTAAGGAGTGCCCTTGAGGCCAACATCTGTCCATGGGAGGGAAGGGAAGCATGAAGAACTGGAGGTTCAGGTAGTGAATGGACAGTTGGCCAGGGGCCAATGCCAGGTTGAGAACACGGGTTCCTGTTCTTGGAATAGCACAGCTATTTCTTCCAAGGAGAGCATCCCAGAGGAGGCCATGGCCCAGAAGTGATTCCTAAAGAAAAGCCTGGAAGGAAAGTCACCCTAGGAAATTATGACTTTGGGAAATTGCAAGTAGCTCTGAATGGCTGAAGGCTGGGTATGAGAGAAGGGTCTAGATATGCAAGGGGAGAGAAAACTGGGATATCAGCTCAGCCTTAGATATGTGTGAGTCATGGCATATTAAGCACAAGTAGCGATGTGATGAGATTTCTACTTCTGAAAGATCATTCTGGCAGCTCTTCATCTTGGCAGCTCATAACAGCAGAGCAGCAGGTTATATTTTCCAAAGGTGGCTACACTAATATGTCTTTTAAATCCCATGTTCTTCATACAAAGTGCTTCCTCTACTGAGCATTGGGCCTGTGCCCCCTTGCTTTGAGTTGGGTGGACCTTTGTATCAGCCTCAAGCAATACCCAACAAGTGACTTAAGGATAGGGCATAAAAGGGACATGGTCCCTGGGAACCCAACTGTCCTGTTGTAGGAAGACCACAGCTTCTCTTAGGTCTCAGCTGACAGCCACATGAGTGAGTGAACTTCCGAGGACTCCAGCCCCCAGCCAGTGAAGCAGAGATGTGTGATCTGTGCTGAGCGCTGCCCAGTTACAGATCTGTGAGCAAACTTAATGTCATCATTATTTTGAGCCACTAAGTGTTGGGGGTAACTTGTTAAGTAACCACAGTCACTAAAACAAATAGCTACTAGTATACTGATTTTTATTTTAAGCAAGTAATTAATGTTTCATCAGGCCAACAAGTTCGGTTTGTGTTCCTTTGAGCCAGTCACTTTGGGGGACATAGAAGGTTATTTTGTACAAATAATACATTCATTGAAAAGAAACCTAGTTACAAGGGCCTTGTCACCATGAGGTTTATTGACCAGGAATCAGAAAAACTGCCCTTCAGCACAATCTGGTCTCTCTACCCTGGTGTCTGTCCATTTACCTGGATCTGACTGTGACACTAAAACTATCCATTTCCTAATGACAGAAAAGTATCAGATTTTCCTGTTGCCACACAAGCGTATGTGGTTGTCAAAATGTACAGAACTATACTCTGAAAATGTTGAATTTTATTGCATGAAGAGTATATCTAAAAATAAATAAAAATAAGTAGAGAGATATTTTAGTAATTGCTTCTTGATATTTGAATCAGGTGCCACATCTAACAGAAAGGTCTTTCATTAATATTGAATTTCCTTCCCTTCTCCTTCTCTTCTTCCCTCTCCTCTCTTCCCTCCCTCCTCCCCTCTTCTCTCTCTCTCTCTCTCTCTCTCTCTCTCTCTCTCTCTCCCTCCCACAATCCCACACACTTTCTTATAATCTTTTTTTATGTTTAGGCCTGCTAAGAGTGACTCATACATTCATGCCCATGTTTTGATTGAGCAATAAGACTGTGATCTAAATATTGGTTCTGTACCTTACAAAACTGGGGGACATTTATCAGACCTGAACTTAGTGTCTTTCAAGACAACATAAGCCTAGAAAAGTTATACATGTACTGTATATATGCATGTGTGAATAGTAGCAACGAATTGTCCTCCATTCTGTTTTCTCATTCCTGAGAGTTTAGATGGCTCAAAGATGTTGGGGAAGGAATTTACTTACATACCAATGGGCTGTCAAAGCTTCATGTTCCTAATTATTTTTGAATTGTAAGAAGATAGTTAAAATGTTCATGTTTCTATACATTCCCTTAACCTTCGAATATGAATATTGTAGTAAATCATAAACCACAATTCAAAAGTTAAAACACCTCTTTTGTTATATTTAGTCAATTTCTTTTCCGTATCCGTTCAATAACAGCTGAAGAAATTTATTTACAATGACAGATTGTCAGCACATTGACATACATTATTTTTTGTATATTTTTACTGAGAATGAGTGATTTTTTAAGTGAGCTTTTTTTCAGAAATATAATAATAAGGAGAAGAATTGTTATCCCATGTATCAAACTTATAGAACATTTTTTTTTCCTTTTGGGATTAAGGTCAACCTAATTAGTAACTTCACAAATATTTTACAAAAGAAAAAGGAAATTGGAGTTTGATGAAAAACATTCTAACATTCACTAGACTAGACCTGTTGATAAATAGTAAAGAAAATTATCTCTATCTTCTTGGTTCAAGATAGAGAAAAAAAATAATTTAAAATAGTTTAGAATTGTTTCTGGTCTTTTATTGTATTTTATTACTTAGATAATGTTTAGAAAGGAGGAATGATCAAAACCTGATAGCTGGCATTTCTTTACATTTATTTATGAAATTGAACTCAAATCTCTCAAATCTGGAGTTCAGAGGACAATATTTCCCAAACATATCTATTTTCAGAACTGTGATTATTTTTTGTGATCCTGGTTTCTTATAAAGGACACATAATTGGGATTAAAGGCTAAATTGTATGGTTATGACTTATTTACTACCTGGAGATACTGGAAATTTATACAAATAAAAGGGTAATATGCTAATTAGACCAGATAGACTAGACGTCTTCTGGACGTCCTTCTGGACGTTCTTCCTGACAAAGCTGGGGCCTGGGGAAAGCCACCCAGGGTCCTGGGTGCCTGCAGCCTGCACGAGCAAAGCCACCCAGGGTCCTGGGTACCTGTGGCCCTGGTTGTCTGCAGCCGGCCGGAGGAGGGAAGACTGGGTCCCAGGTGCCGGAAGAAAGCCGGTGCCGGCAGGCAGCCAGGGGAAGGAAGGTCTACTCTTGCATGAATTTTCGTGCATCAGGCCTCTAGTCATTCAATAAGAAGGCTATGTATTGTTTTCTGCCTCTGAACTTGGGGGCCATCTGTTTACTGTGTATGAGTGCTGAAGACTGAAGATGGGAAAGGAGAGTGGGACATATGTTGAACTCTTTTAATGTAAGGAATGCTCAAGCTGCTTCCCAGAGGATAAAAGTTGGCAAGGACAGAACAGAGTAGAGCTATTCCCAAACTGGAGAGAACAGGCCTGGCTTCCTAAGGGACCATCTTAAATCTTCAGCATTGGCCCATAGGGATGTGTTTCTTCATTCTCATTCGAAATGGCCATGTGCTACACAACAGCACCACTAGCTTTAACTTGATTCCCTTTAAACTGGTAAAATATCAAAGAGAGATCTTTAACAACATGGACCCAGGGAGGAAAAAAAAACACTCTAAAATTGAAGAGGGTAAATTTTATCTAGAGGAGAGAGCAGCTTTAATTTTTCTCTGGAAAATAATTAAGAGCAGTCAGAGACCTTCCACAACTGACTAAAACAGCATAGGTTCCTTGGTGTGGTCATTAGTGGGGCTTTTTCAAGCAAATCCACAAATTCCTGTGGGAATGTGGATCTCACTGTCTAAACTCTAGCCCTGGGTGGCTCATCTGCACACAGGAGATTTCAGGTTTCCATTTACCTGCCCCACCATCCTGATCCTCACCTGGCTATCAAACAGGAGGCTTTTCCCAACTCCTAAGGAAGGAGGCCTGGGCATTCTTACCACACCAGTCCCAGGAATAAAAGAAGCCTAAACTGGTCATCCTATATAATAAAAGGCTAATATGCAAATAGACCGCATGGCGGAACAACCAAACAACTGAACAACCAGTTGCTATGACATGCACTGACCATCAGGGGGCTGCGTGTGGAATATGGTGGGTGTGGGCAGCAGGTGGCAGAGAGCGGAACATGGTGGGCATCAGCCGTGGCGAGATGGTGGAGCAGGTGAGAGGGGGCACCAGACCAAGGTGGGGCGCCAGTCGCTGTCACTGAAAATTCTTTGCTCCCACATGCCATGGTCCCACCCAGCACTCACACCCACTGCTGGCGCTGGTCCCGCTCACACCCGCAGCTGCCGCTGGAGCTGCCGCTGGAGCTGCCGCTTGCACCTGCTGCCAGTGCCTAGCGCCAGTCCCAATTACTTGGCACCATCAGTGGGTTTGAGTGGCAGCTGCTGGCCCTGATTGCCCCTGAGGTCTTCTCTACCTCCCCCTGCTACTGAGGGGCAATTGGGGCAGCAGCTACTGCTTGCACTCACTGATGACCCCAGCCCTGCTCGCACCCGCTGCTGGTGCCGACAGCAATCGCTCCATGCCATCAGTGGGTGCGAGCAGGACCAGCACCAAGCTGAGCTGCCAGCCAACAGGGGACTGAGGTCATGACCAGAGGGTCTGGGCAGGGGTGTGGAGGATGAGCTGGGACCCGCCCCTGTGCTCACTGCAGCCTCACGGCCCACAGTTCCTTTCAGGGTGCACAAATTCATGCTCTGGGCCCCTAGTATAAGATAATGTTGATAATAATAAACCCCAAAAGAATGCAAAAATAAAACTACTAAAACATGCAGGAACAAGTGCCATTTACAGCTTCACTTCTTAGCCCAAAACTGCACTCCTTCGCCAAGTTGCTCCCTTAATCTTAGCCTGTGCAAAAATCCTGCTTTTTAGGGTAAAGAATAATGTGGGTGGCAAGCGTTTTGAAACTTTATTTGCAGTTACGAGGCCACTTAAACTTGAATTTAAAAATATGATTACTGAGCATTTTTAATGACCAGGAGAAAACCTTCTTAAGGTAAATAATGACAATTTTTATACCATATAAACTCAGATATGCAAATATATGTGCATATACAAATGACTAGAAGGATAAAAACCAATATAGTCACATAGTTATATTTGAGTTAATAAATGTATAGGTGATTTTTTTTCTCTATGTATTTTATAGATTTTTTTAAATGTAAAATGGTATGTTGATTTTATATGCATAAAAATGTTATTTTAATTTATACATGTATGAATTGATGCTATAATAAAGAGGGTTAGGAGAAAGACAACCAGAGTTATAGCTGACGTGCATTTTAAAAACAAAATCACCAAAAAAACTCAGAAGCAAAAGTAGGCCATTGCAATAAAAATTAGGATTTTATGGGGAAAGTATCACTTAGGTCAGTGGTCGGCAAACCGCGGCTCGCAAGCCACATGCAGCTCTTTGGCCCCTTGAGTGTGGCTCTTCCACAAAATACCGACTTCTGCGCATGGGCCATGAAGTTTTAATCGCACTGTACGTGTGCGCCCACACGTGGTATTTTGTGGAAGAGCCACACTCAAGGGGCCAAAGAGCCGCATGTGGCTTGCGAGCCGCGGTTTACCGACCACTGACTTAGGGGAACTTACGTTATTGCAATACCTTTTGCTGTCAGTAATACTCATACATTATTTACAAATGGTTTCCCCTGAAAGATAAATACTATTAAGTAGTTTCTCAAAAAGTCACTCACTTTAGGGTTTCATGAACTCTCTTTTCAAGAGTCTCTAGTGGACATTAGGTAGTTTATACCTTTACATAGTTGAATTCTGAACACACCAAAATAATAAGAAAAACTTACTGTGATGAAAGGTAAACAAAACAGCTCTGTTGTAAAACCTATTTTAGTCATTGCTTTTATTTCAGTTTTTGGATTTCAGGTACAGTGCTCATTAAATATGGACATTGTACCCAAAAACAGTTTAGTCTCCGTTGCAGTCAGATGAGTCATGTTTTATTGAGTTCTTCTGTGTTAATTTGTTCTTTTTTGGTTTAAAAATGTGTTTTGTTTTTAAAACTTTGTACTTAAGTGGTAGTTGGTCATAGTAATTGTTGCTTAAGAGAAACTTTAATGCAAATAAAGTTTTGTGTTAACTGCTTGAAGGAAATCCATTTTATCTGCAACTAAATAGATTATTCTTATATCAAGCACATATGCGCATCTATTTAGGAATTTGATGGATAGCTTATCTTAATAGAAGTTTCACTCAATTTATGCTCTACTTCCTACTGTATCTATAAGTTTTGGAGGCTGACACTGGTTTTATTTGATGGCATTGACTGCTTATGGGAGGGATCTCCGAAGGCCAATTAGCAGTGTCAGTGCTGCTCATAATGGCACACTTTGGGCCTGTTAACGTTTTGTTAAACATTCCATGCTGAATGCATGATAAATTTAAGGCCTTGATACTTAATTATAATCAAAAGGGAGGAACAATGTAACATTTATGGATGGACTCTGTTAAAATATGAATGGTTATCCAGGGGAAGGGGACCTTGGTAAATAGGAGCTATTAAGAGGTAAATGTCATAGATGCTTAGATAATTTATGATTATTGGATCTATATACAATAGTAACAAATCCCTTTTTGGTTCCACAGTTAATTCTATTTCAAGAATTCCTTAACACTTGTATTATTTTCCCTGTTTAACTTTCCAAGACTCTGATGCCCTCAGTGCAAGGTTCTTTTGCCCTTGAGATGTCCAATTGATGTGTATTACTAGTGGCCACTATCCTATCTAATAAAAGAGAAACATGGTAATTAGCGTACGACCGCTACCCTTCCCATTGGCTAATCAGGGTGATATGCAAATTAACTGCCAGCCAAGATAGCAGCCAGCAGCCAGGCAGCTTAAACTGAACATGAGGCTTGCTTGCTTCAGTGAAAGAGGACTGCAACATTCCCTGCCCGCCACTGCCGGCCTCTGAGCTTGCCGTTTGAAACATTGTTACAAATATAGAAGCTAAACAAAAACCCAGAAACCTGCTTTCAGTTAGCTGGGATCTCAGAGCTGGAGTCGCAACAAAATTTCAAATACGGAAGGTAAACAAAGTCCAGAAACCTGCTTTCAGCAGCTGAGGTCTGAGCTAAAGCCAGCTCTCAGCTCCAGTGACAGCCATAGAATGTAAATAAATCCCAGAATAAGGAAAAAAGGAGAGGCTGGGAGCTTCAGTCACCCGCCAGCCTGAAAACGGCCCTAAGCCCCTCACCCAGACTGGCCAGGCACCCCCGTGGGGACCCGCATC
>NW_006283442.1:2188679-2262082 GCF_000327345.1 Myotis davidii
CAGTCATGCACCAGTGGGGTCCCTCGGCCTGGCCTGCACCCTCTCACAATCCGGGACTCCTCAGAAGATGTTGGAGAGCTGTTTCGGCCTGATCCCCACAGGCTAGGCCAAGGGACCCCACTGGTGCACGAATTTGTGCACTGGGCCTTAGGTGTGTCATATATTGAGCTTTCAGACTAATATCAAGCCATGTTTGTTATCGTAAGATACAGTAGTGATTCTAATGTCACCGGTGCTCAGCTTTCTGTGTGTGTTGTGGGGTGAGGCACAGACACAGTGGGAGGTATCCACACCTGCTGATTTGGTGCACATGGCCATCAAGCAGTCATGTACTTTGATGTAACTCTTTTGTCCACCTGGCCTATTGAAAGTACAGATTTCTCTTTTTATAAGTAGCTTTTTAAAATAACTGGGTGTCCAATACTCAATGGGAACGACTATTCCAAACAGTTTTAAATTCTTAGTAAGAAAATAATAAATTGCAGTGTATTAAGACAGTACTTAAAGGGAAGGCCCATCTTTAGAAGGAAGAGACTGAGAAGTATGACTTTTGATTCAAGCTTTAGTTGCATGATCTTTCTGCATGTCAGTATCCTAATTATAAAATGGGACTTAACTGACCTCTTTGGGTAGTGGTAGCAGCTAACTGGTATGAACATGTGATCTCCAGCCAGAGTCTAAACACCTGAATGCACTCCCTTCCTGAACAGAGAATCATTTTGGTGGATGATTATATTGGGCAAGGCAGAAATTCATCACTTGAAAACAAACAAGTCTGCCTCATTGGAGAGCAGACATGATTGAACAAGAGCCTGGAGAGGGGAGTCCATGGAAGACTTGCTTCCAACAACTGTGTTCCGATGAACAAGGAACTTGTTCTCTGCATGTATTTTTAAGAGCTCTTCTTGAAGGAGCTTTTGGATTCAAGGATTTCAGCTGCTCTTACTGGTGGCAGATGAAGCCATTTTAGGACACAGGAATGTTCTTAAGCAACAAATTAACACTTTTCTCCTTTGACCCATGAGAGCAAATAGTGACTCTTCTTTATGAAAATAAGATGTGGACATTTCCAATGGAGCATCCAGATCTCCGGGAACATTTAAGACATTTTCCAAAGGAAATTAAAAAGGTGAAATATTTTCTGATGACTCAATATATCCTACATTAAGGAACAGGGTATAGGGGGGATAAATGGTGATGGAAAAAATGAAAGAAAATAATGTATTTACAAAAAAAAATCAAAATAGTAGCTAACATTTATGGAACCATATGTACCATCCACTGTTGTATGTGCTTTTCATATGTATTTAATACCCACCAACCCCTATTAGATATTCACTACCATTATCTGCATTGTATGTGAGGAAGCTAAGGCACATACAGCTTAAGTCACGTGGTCAAACAGTAGCCAAGCCACCACTGTAAACCAGATGTTCGGATTCTAGCGTACTAACTGCCTGTATCGCCATTATACCGAGTATCTCTGAGAACAGTGGGGATGAGCACCAGCATCTGTGCGGATCTGGTCAGAGCAAAGCTGAGGTCATTTGTTTACTAAAGGGGAGAGTAATAAGCACAGTTAACAAACACAGGCACCTCATTCTACAATATTAAATGGGATAACAGGTCCATCCTAAGAGTCAAGTAAAAGATGCTCACATCAGAAATTATCACACAGGATCTTGAATCAGGCCCAGATGCCTAATATAATCCTCTCTTCAGTGATTTTCAAAAATCTTCCATATGACTTAAGGTGCAGCTACTTATTGAAATTTAAAGGAGTTGTATGATGGCTTCCTGAACACCTGGGGGCACTATATGGATTTTTTCCTAAAAAAAAATGTCCCTGGGGAGGAGATTGCCGAATTGAAAAACGAAGCATATCACAAAGAATGTATTTCAATGCTAAGAAATTGGACTCCAGCTATCACAGCTGTAATGAGCTTTTTCATCTCCAAGCCCTGCCTCGGCCTGCCTCCATGCTTGGCAAATGTAACCTTTATAAAATTCTCAGCAAAAATAACCGTAGGGTGTTATTAGGGCATGATTTCAGCAGCCAAAAGGAGATTGTGAGTCTAAGATCTTCCTTAAAATCTGTCAGTTGCCCAACTCTGTATTAATCTCAGGCAGAAGCTGCAGAAAGCATCTTTCAGAGTTAAGAATTACTGCCATTTTGACCCTCAGCAAAACTATAGTGGGGCCTTGACTTACGAGTGTCCCGACTAACGAGTTTTTCGAGACACGAGCCGTCTCTCCGCCATCTCTCGGCCGATTTTTTGCTTTGAGTTGCAAGCTAAAATTCGGGTTATGAGCCAGCTTCAGATACCTCACCGCTAGTTGGTGCAGCGAACGTCACAGTGAACGCCACAACATCAGCCCAGCATCATGTGTCTCACTCGTTCAGTGTTGATTTGACATACGAGTAATTTGAGTTACGAGCTCCATCACGGAACGAATTAAACTCGTAAGTCAAGGCCCCACTGTATATACTTCCAGTCAGCCATGGAACCTGAATCTGAGCCCTAATCTTGCTTGGCTTTCTGAGATCTGTGTAGAGGAGCACATTGGGCTATTGTCTGAATAAGCATATTCAGTTACAGCCAGAAAAGAGACCTGCCTTATGGAAAGAGAATTAAAATGTGCTGGGTGGGGTTTATGCATCTTTGGGTGCTCCACCTCCATGCAAGGCCTACATTTGTAGGTTCACTTGGAATCTGTGTTCCCTCTTCTGGGCTGGCTGTGGAGCCCGAGCTTCTCTCTCAGGTATTCTCCATGTCTGGCAGGCTGTCCAGACATGCTCACCTGGAATGGGTTAGTGTTCTGACCCGAATAAAAATCCCCTTGTTTCTCAGCTTCAAGCCAAATTCTCCAAGGCTTATGTATGACTCCATCGCTCCAACCCACTGGCCAAACATATAACTGTTTTGGAAACTCATATGGGTAAACTTTACCCAGTGCCGCTGTTTTACAAATCTGCCTCCCACATCCCTGTGTGTGGGCGGTGCACTCAGGACGGGGGCTAGGACTTGCAGCATGATCAGAGAGCAGTTCTGACTTTCTTCCGCTCCATTGCCAAAGCACTTCATTGGCTATTGGGAGATTTTCAAATATACTTTGAAACTGAAGTTTGATGACGTAAATACTATTTAAATGTTATTTGATGATTTAAATATTAAAAATGTGATCTACATGGTAACCTACATTAATTAGAGATTCATTATTTGAATGCTAGAACTGCAAAATGTTTGCCTTACATTAGAGACACTTCCTATTGTTTTAATAATAAGCATAACAACCCTAGTGTAGCTCAGGGGTTCAGCATCAGCCTGCACACTGAGGGGTCTTGGGTTTGATTCCCAGTCAAGGGCATGTATCTAGGTTGCAGGTTTGATCCCCAGCTCCAATCAGGGTGCATGTGGGAGGCAACCTATTGATGTGTCTCACATCTCTCTCTCCCTCTCTCTTTTCTTCACCCTCCCTACCTTCCTTCCACTCTCTCTCTAAAACAAACAAACAAACAAGCAAAAAACAATGGAAAAAATGTCTTTGCGTGAGGATTAATAAAAAATATAATAATAATAATCATACATTTTAGAACTTGTCTTTATAAATATGGACAATGAATAATTGTAATGAAACAATTGATCCAGATTCAATAATTGAGGCACAGTTTTTATAGTGGCGACTTCATTGAGACCTTGAAGACCAGTAGCTATGTTCTCCGGTATATTTTCTGGGCATAGACAAAAATGGTGAATCACAGAATAACTAACACCTGGTATATGCTTGCAAACTTTAAAAAACAAAACAAATTGACCCTAGTATTATGAAATATGAATTGAATATTTTAATTAGAAAAAAAATAACAAGTCCAAATGAGTTCTTTTGCTATGCAAAATATAGGGAGGTAATAAATATTAATCTAACTTGAGTTTTTCTCAAGTTGCATTGGACATGGGTGATTGGGAAGCAATAGAAATTGTAACCACTGGAATTCTGCTATCAGTGTGCGTGCCGGTTCTGATTTTATTTATAAAATAGGTTTAGATGCTAAGTGTTACTTTAGCAATAGATAAATCTGAAATTGACTTTTTAAAAACTTCATCAGAAAAGTAAACCTCTAACCTTCCACACTGAAATTTTGTTGCCACCAGTTGAGAGGGAGAAAAATAAAGTTTGATTTCCCTTTTATTCCATGGGCCCCTTCAGCAGTTCCTTCCTTACGGGTAGTGTAAGTTATTATAACCACATAGTGTAAACTCTTACATGAAGTGATGAAATACATGTGCAGAAAGTAAAGGAGTGTGTTGTTTTAATGAAAACTAATTTGTATACTTTGGAAAGACTCTAAGGTGAGGTTTTTTTTAAAAAGCTAATTAGATATGAATAAGACAACTGAAAAACTGGTGCATTAAAAAAATTCATGAAGGATTTGCATCCAAATTGTCTCGCAAGTTTTCTCATAACTTAAAAAAGTAAACACTTGAAACTGGACTTTTGTAACTTAATAGTATCAGTGTATTGTGATATCTCTGTATGATGGCAAAATGAAACTTCTGGCAAGAGAGCAGTGCTTGACTGTTGAATCAAGTTTTGATGAATAAATTCACATTTGTATGTTCTAAGTTAAAATATTTATGGACAGGTTTGACTGCTTTTTTAATTAACTGACTTATTGTAGGTATTGACTAAATCAGATGACAGGATTGTAACAGAATGCTAAAATGAGTTTAATAATATAATTGAAACTGAATATCAAAATTATAATCCAGTGTTTGGGGTAACACAAGTCATTTAATAGTGGTTTGTGGTGTCAATTTCAGAGATACTATAATTTTATTTTCACTCCAGTTATTTAATAAATAGTTATCACACAGGTGATATACGATATGTTGCCATGCTCTCTTGTTTATATCAGCATCTAAACTCAACTTGCCACTTGCTTCTTCCCCATACCTTAGTATTGAAATTCTGCCCATCCTTCCAAAACTATCTCCAATATTATTTTTCCTCAAAGGGTATCCTCGGTTCTTCATGTGAAACTGTGGTGGACTCACAAAACTTGTTAATAATACATTGAATTATACCTGCTTTTTGTCTTAGAGTTAGTCCCAGTACTGTGCTTTTTGCCTAACTTATTTAAGAGAGCACATGCTAAAATAATGCGAAGAGCAGCTGAAACTTCCATTTATGTATCAGGAGAAATAACAAATGATTGTCCACAGCAAGCACAAACATCCATTTTGTGAGAAAGGAGCACATTAGTAACGTTCTGCTGGTGAAGTGAGTGCTAGTGCATATAGTGCATTGCATGCTTTGGCAAAACATTGTGTTTAAACTTAGAGGACCTTTTTAGTTTTTGTTAGGGTATTTGAAAATGCCTGTCTTGATTTATAATTATTTTCTGAGAGTTTGAGGAATGGTTGTTTTAAAGATATTAATATAGAGAGGATTCTTGGTTGGGAAGAAGTGTTAATAAATATTATAATTTATATTAAAAGTGTGAATGTAGCCCTAACCGGTTTGGCTCAGTGGATAGAGCGGCAGCCTGCGGACTGAGGGGTCCCAGGTTCAATTCTGGTCGGGGGCATGTGCCTTGGTTGCAGGCACATCCCCAGGGGGGGGTGTGCAGGAGGCAGCTGATCGATGTTTCTCTCTCATCGATGTTTCTAACTCTCTATCCCTCTCCTTCCCTCTCTGTAAAAAATCAATAAAATATATATATTTTTTAAAAGTGTGAATGTAGGTGCCCAGCCAGTGTTGCTCAGTGGTTGAACGTCAACCTATGCACCAGGAGGTCATTGATTAGATTCCCAGTCAGGGCACATGCCCAGGTTGTGGGCTCAATCCCCAGTTAGGGGCATGCAGGAAGCAGCTGATTGATGTTGATATTTCTCTCTCATCACTGTTTCTATCTCTCCCTCTCCCTCTCTCTCTCAAAACAGTAAAAACATATTTTTTTAAAAGTGTGAAGATAGAAATAAGTGGTGCCTACTTGAAAAGCTATAAAGTTTCGAAGCCTCTCTGCTCTCACAAGTGATGAGAAAGCTAATTTTAACTCTTAACTATAATAATCTCCATGTGTTTTAGAGTTTAATTTTCTGATGTTGAACAATTTTATGTGAGTTTTATAGCTTTGTTATTCTATTGATCTAATAATTAAATAGAGAAAAATTATTATGTCTACATTTATAAGACTAGAGGTTAGTTTCTTCATTATTATTGGGTCACACAAACTGTCAAGAGCTTTTTTGTAAACACATTCCAGGTCTAAAAATGTCTTTAAATATGAAATCTTTCTCTTTTGCTTTTGAGACAGTTTCAGTTAGGCATTTTGCTTCACTATGAAAGAGTTCCTCCTGGAGAGAGGCTCAGAGCCTAATGTGGCCTCACTACTCAGCTGCCACAGTCTGGATTTGATGGCCCTGCTAAATGATTTCTTCACTCGGTGTGTAGAGAAATGGATTGTGCGAACTTAAAACCATAGCCCTGTTCAAGAGATGTCTAGCATAAAAAAAGGCAAAAGTTAGCTGAGTTTAAAGAGGTTTGTTTAGGAGAAATATGGGGTGTTAAACAGTTAGACACTGCCATCAGAATTTTAGCAATGATGAATACAGTTCTTAGGCCCAGAATGTAAGTTCTCTGACTCACTGACATTAAACAGTCAATTACCAGCTTTTGTTTTGTTGATTGTTAATTTTCAGTTCATGTATTTAAAATATATATTTTATTGATTTTTTACAGAGAGAAAGAAAGAGGAATAGAGAGTTAGAAATATCGATGAGAGAGAAACATCGATCCACTGCCTCCTACACACTCCCTACTGGGTATATGCCCACAACCAGGGTACATGCCCTTGACTGGAATCGAATCCAGGGCCCTTGAGTCCACAGGCCGATGCTCTATCCACTGAGCCAAACTGGTTAGGGCCAGTTCATGTATTTTAGATGTTTGCCTAAGGATTTTTTAAAAAATACTTATTTTCATTTCCTGAAAATTCTGACTTTACTGTAGGAATAGATACTTAAGAGTTAGCTTACTTTTTCTTATTTACCCTTATTTAAGGATAATGAGGTAATATATCTTTCATTTGGTCAGAAAAAAACTGTAATAAGAATAATTTATTCAAAATTAAAGGTTGCTCTGGAACTCTCTGTGTACTTGAAATCAAAAGCTATGCATATAGATATAGTCTCTACACATATTCCATACTGAAAACCATGCTGACATTTCAGAAATTAAGTACAAAGAGTGTTTATAAAATGCCACATCATGGCATGTAATATGGAAACTGTGGAAATAGTTAAGTTACTGTCTTGATGAAGGCTGCAGCTCTTAGAATATTACCTTCTTACATTGATTTGAAGACATTCATAGGTATTTAATGATTACCAGTATAGCTGTCTGTTTTTTTTTCTGAACTGATTTATTTACTGTAGGTATATCTTAATACTTATAAGAAAGTGAAAAATTGCAAAGGCTCTAAACTCAAAACTGTAATAACATGCACTTACTGTAATATAGCATTTGCTACTTTAGAGTACAGATCAAAAGATCAGCCTCCTAGTGATAGGATATGAGGACATTATTCATTTGTTAAAGACAGAGTTCATTTTAGACTCTGGAGCTACTTGCTCTACAAACATATGTACAGCAAATTCCCTGGTTGAACTGAATCTCACAGTTTATAGTAGAACAGAAAAACAAAGAAAAGTGAAGTCAGAGAAGGAAAAAAAAAAAAGATACCACAGAGGGAATGAATGATAAGGGAGTGACAGAAAGAGAAAAGAAATCTTGAACTCAAGATTTTAAGACTTCAAATGGGGGCATAGCGAGAGAAATCTGGTTGGATGAAAAGTGACACATTGATTTTACTCTTCTGCTTGGGTGTGGTCCATTGCCCTATCTTCATGTTCACTGATCTTTTCTTCTCATCTAGTCTGTTGTTGACCCTTTCTGTTGGGGTTTTCAGTGCAGTTATTGTATTCTTCAGCTTCGTGACTTCTGTTTGGTACTTTCTGATATTTTCTGTCTCTTTGTTAAAGTTCTCACTGTGTTCATTCATTCTTCTCCCAAGCTCAGTGAGTATCTTTATGACCAGTATTTTAAACTCTTTATCGGGTAAGTCACTTATTTCTATTTCATTCAAGTCTTTTTCTGAGTTTTTTTCTTCCATTTGAAACAGATTCCTGTTTCTTTATTGTCCTTGACTGTCTGTGTTGGTTTCTGTGCATTAGATAAACCAGCCACCTCTCCCAGTCTTGAAGGATTGGCCTCATGCAGGAAATGAACCTTATCATTCACCCTACCCTAGCTTTTGGCTGTCTCTCAAGCCTTTATATTTAGCCAAGCAGCCTACTTCATTCTTAGTGGTCCCTGGTAGCTGAAGGTATGCCAAGACTTGTCAGTGTCCCAAAGGGGAAGATCGCAGTACCTAGATTCAGGCTGATTGGAAGCCACACATTCAGGCAGCAGCTTTTAAAGTACACAAATATACCTCTTTCAAGGGAAGACCAGGGGATAGGTGTTTCTGTATGCTTCCTGTTTACTGAGCCCTGGGTTGATTGCCACTTCCCAAATGTTTCTTTCTTTGCTACCATCCCACTAAACTCATGAACGCAAGCACCACCAGCTACCAGAGCCAGTTGATCAAGGAGTGTCCCCTATGCGGTAGCCACAAAAACCAAGGCACTATATATAAAAACCAGGGCACCAGACAGGTGGACAAGTTCCATGCCAGGAGATTCCATGTGCTCTGCAACATGGCAGAGGGAGGATACAAAGACGGTGCCTATCAGACTCTGTCCCTGGAGGGTATTTCACTAAGACCCTCAATGTGTGTTAAAGTAGATTCCTGTCCCTCTGATTAATACTTTAATATAAGCAAATAAGCCTCTTTCACAGAAAGTCTGGGCACTTTTCAGTTGACTGCCTCTGCACTGGGTCCTGGGGTGGGTTAGTCCACATGTGAGCCCTTTAAAAACTGTTTCTCAATGCACTATAGCCTTTTGAGTCCCCTGGATGCAAGCCCCATTGGCTGTCAAAGATAGGTGTTTTGGGAACTTATTTCTCTGGGGCAGGTCTTAAAACATCAGGTGCTAGATGAAAGGTAAGAATCCTTGCTCCTCATGGAGAAGCTTGGGTTTGTGAGTTCCCTCCCAATTATGTATTGCTCTGGGTGGGGGGGTTTATGGTGAGATTGTGTCTTAGCCTCTTGTACCTGCTTCAATGTGGGTTTTTTCTCATTGGCCCGATGTGTAGGAGTTGCTCAGCTAGTTTGGGTTTTTTTCCAGTGAAAATTATTCCATATATAACTGTAGATTTGGTGTATCTGTGAAATTAAATAAGTTCAGGATCCTCCTACATTGCTATCTTGAACCAGAACTGACAAGTTGGTTTTAGATATGTTAAAATTACAGTGATTACAGGGACAGGCATCAGGAAGGGTAAAGCACAAGGACTTTTTAGGGCAGTGAAATGATTCTGCATGATACTGGGGTTATGGATGCATGACATCTTACATTTGTCAAATTCAGAGAACTGTACAACATGAAGAGCAAGCCCTAGTCTAAACTATGGCATTTAATTAATAATCATCAATTGTAACAAGTGTACCACACTAATATAAGTTGTTAATAGGAGAAACTCTTTGGGTTTGTATGGATGGTAATGGGAACTCTGTGCTTTCTGCTCATTTTCCTGTAGACTTAAAACTGTTCTAAAACATAAAGTCTATTCATTATTTTTTAATATTGCAGTGATACACAAAGATGAAGATGGGCAGTAGCCAGTGAGTAAAAGCAGGTTGGCATTATAAATGCAATTTGAAAGTCATCTATATAAAGAGACTTTCCGGGCTTCAGGAGTAGATGAACTCCTGGTAGAGGAATGATGAAAGGGAAGACGTGAAGGCCCAGCACCGAGTCTCCTGGTCTTCCCATATAAGGGCCTGGCTCACAACAGGAAATGGCAAGGATGAAAAAGGAGTGACACTAAAAATTGGAGGAGTACAAGTGTCATATCACATCACAGCAGCCAAAAGAGAGATGAATTTGAAAGGTCATTACTTATTCTCCAAAGAGGTGAGGGATAATGAGGACTTATAATGGTCATTAAACCTGATGATTAGGTGGGGAGAAGTCTGTCAGAGAGAATAGCTTCAATACTGTCCTGGTTGGAGTTTGGTTGTGGAGACTAAGACTCAGTTGATCTGGAAACAGAAGCTAAAAGTATAGATTTCTTTTAATAAGTAAACAACTTTCCCTTTAGGGAGTAGAGGGATGGTGTTTCTTTCTTTTAATGTATGGAAGACAATCTGTTTATAGGAAGAGACTAAAGAGCTAAAATTCTGGTAGAGGCTGGACATTTGAGGACATGATAGAAAAAGATGGAAATGGAACCAAGACCTTGAGTAAGAAGTAGCCAAGAACCCAGAAAGGATGAGAATATGGATGAACAGAAAAATATATAAGGTGGTTTTACTATGCCTGTTATCAGAGATTTGGGGTTGCAAAGAAAATAGATGGGGAGGTTAAAACTATATCTTCTCGCTGAAACCGGTTTGGCTCAGTGGATAGAGCGTCAGCCTGCGGACTGAAAGGTCCCAGGTTCAATTCTGGTCAAGGGCATGTACCTGGGTTGCGGCACATCCCCAGTAGAAGATGTGCAGGCGGCAGCTGATCGATGTTTCCTCTTTGTAAAAAATCAATAAAATATATTTTTAAAAACTTTATCTTCTCTCTCTAATAGAGTAAGGGGTCAACTTATCTGCTAATTACTTGGTGTTTGAGATGTTGAACCAACTGTATCATGTGTAAAATGAAGTTTTGAGGCATTTTCATTTGAAGTCCCCCATATAATAAAGTGCTCTAAATATACTACATGATGGCATAATTTTTAATTCAAAAGATCCCATAGAAATTATCATGCCCAACTCAGTCGTTTTTCAAAGGATAATGACATAAAGAAAGGTTATGTAGATTGCTTACAGTCACATGGCTATTTAGGGGTTGAATCAGGAATGTAATGGAAGTCTTATCTCAGACCATCTTGCATTTCTTCTACACTACTGCAGGTATGGAGAATTTGAGATGTTCCAATGATGGTAGGCAGCTGTAGATAAATAGCTGGTATTGGAATGAGAGGTGAGAGCTAAAAGCAAAGTTTTCTTTTTTATTGAAATATAATTCAAATGCCATAACATTTTTCCTTTGAAACTATACAACCTATGCAACTGTCACTACTATATAATTTCAGGACACTTTCATCACTCTAAAAAGAAAATTCATACCTGTTAGCCGTCACTCCAGATCATACTACCACCACTAAAAACAAAGCATCTGGCAACCTCTAATCCATTTTCTGTCTCTGTGGATTTATCTATTCTGGACATTTCATATGAGTGAAATCATACAATATGTGGCATTTAGTGCCTAGCTTCTTTCATTTAGCATGAAGTTTTCAAGGGTCCATTTATGTTGTAGCATATTATTAGTACTTCATTTCTTTTTGTGACAAATAATGCTTCATTGTATGGTTCTACCACATTTTGTTTATCCATTTGTCAGTTGATAGTCATTAATGATGTTTCCACTTATTTCTATTATGTATAATACTGTTATGAACATTCATATACAAGTTTTTGTATATACATGTTTTCAATTCTCTTGGCATATAACTAAAAATGGAATTGCTGAATTTTATATTTATATATAGAAATAGATATAGATATTTAATTATATCTCTCACAAAGAGATTGAGAAAGTCAACATCTCCTACTTTACAAAACAAAGGTACGCATCTCAGAATCTCACTGTGGGACATGCTTCATGGAGCAAAAAACATCTCAGAGATACAAACCAAAGAGACATTTATTGAAAAAATAAAACAATAAAATCCCACACAATGGTCAATAAGACCTTGCTCCTGAGGAACTGTCAGAGAGGAACTCAGGGAGAAACATGGAAAGCAACTGTTTTTATTTCCTGTAGACACGGCATTCATGGAAAGGCTCTGTTCATCCCATTGATCTTTATCTATGAAAGGAAGCTCAGAAATGAAATGGTCATCATGGGCATATATACTAACATGTATATTTTATTTTATTATTATTATTTTTAATCCTCACTCAAGACACATCGATTGGTTGCCTCTTGTACGCTCCCCGACCAGGGCCCAGGCCAGGAAGGAGCCTAAACCAAAGTATATGTCCTTGACCGGAATCAAACCCAAGAGCCTTCGATCCCCAGGCTGATGCTCTATCCACTGAGCCAAACTGGTTAGGGCTTATTTTTTAAAATTTATTTTTATTTATTTCAGTGAGGAAGGGGGAGAGAGAGAGATAGAAACATCAATGATGAGAGAGGATCATCAATTGGCTGCCTCCTGTACACCCCACACTGGGGACTGAGCCCATAATCCAGGCATGTGCCCTGACTAGGAATTGAACTGTGACCTCCTGGCTCATAGGTCAATGCTTAACCACTGAGCAACACTGGCTGGGCTAACGTATATTTTAGTTGAAATTTGAAGTCAGACTAGTTTTTACTGATTTAAATGATTAGTTAAAAAGTGAAAACAGATGCTCCAGCCGGTGTGGCTCAGTTAGATGGAGTGTTGTCTGTCCTGTACACCAAAAAATTGCGGATTCAATCCCTGGTCAGGGCACATACCGGAGGCATCCAATTGATGTTCCTCACTCACATTAATGTTTTTCTGTTTCTCTCACTCTCTCCCCTTTCCTCCCTCCAAAAAAAAAAATCAATAAACATTTCCTTAGATGAAGATTTGTTTTTTAAAAAGTGAAGACAGGTATTGCCAGTTAGGTTTTATGGCAGAAGTCTAAAATTTGAATGAGCTAAGGTTTGGAAAAATGCTTGAAGCATGTGATATAGGGTGGCTGTCATATACCCGCAGAACCTCATGTACAGAGAATATGATGTGAGAGCAAGGTAGGCTATGTGATAAGAGGACACTATTTTATCACACAATAATGTAATAGCGATCATGTATTAAAAATGAAAAATATTTTTTCAAACCTTTCTGAGTATATTAGTTGGAAAGGGCACATCCAAGTGAAAGCATAGCAGGATAATTAGAAGTTATTTGAAACTTCCTTACTTTTCTTAGTATGTTGTTTCTTCAGAGCAATTCACTGATGTGTTGTAGGACACAGGGAACAACAAGGTGCTGAATCTTGGATGCTTTGGTCATAGATTTCTCACCTTCTTTGTTAGGGGCTTTCTCAAAACATATTGGTGGATATCATCTTCTTTAGAGAGATTGAAAGGTTTGCAGATTCTACTAGCTCTTTTGGGCACCAGTTGACAAGGCACAGCAGTCATCAGTAAAAGCGAGAATATCTTTCTCTCCCCCCCCTTTTTTTTGTTACAATAACCACTTGATAACACTGAGATTGGCATCCACAATGCAACCTTGAACAGATTTGCACTCTCTCCTTGGTGTGTAACAGAAATGCCCCTTACTTAGCAGCAGGTGGACATGGCCATGGGTCAAGATACCGCACTTCATGGGAAAACCTTGCTTATCATTCCCAGCACTGATTTGAACCACATAAGCCTCCCATTATTCACCCAGAGCATCAGCAGCAGCTTTTGTGGCCATATGCTTCTCATAAAAGGTACAAAGTTTGTGTTCATTGTCCACTTCAATGAGTTTCTGGCAGCCAGTGGCTGGGAAAGAAATGTTCAGCCTCATCCTGAAGCAACCGACCACTCTGAGGCACCAAGAAAAGAGGTGTTGGTGTGTTTCTTAAAGTGCATTCTGAGGGGCAGCCACTGTGGTGCTCAGAATCCACTGGCTGCATGAAAGGAATGACATAATTTGTTTTAAAATGTCAATATTTACAACATTCCAGGAAGTATATTCTTTGCAATTATTTAACCTTATCATTAAAAGTTGTATTACCTTAAAAATATATTGAAACCAAAGCAATCTACAGGATTAATGCAATCCCTATAAAAATCCCAGTGATACTTATTGAAGTAGAAAAACATACCATAAAATTCTTATGGAATCTTAAGGTACCTCCAATGGCCAAGCAATCTTGAAAAGGAAGGATGAAGGTGAAAGAATCACACTTCCTGATTTCAAAACTTGCTACAAAGCTACAGTAATTAAAACATATGGTACTGACATAAAGACAGGCATATAGACCAATGGAATAGAGTAGAGAGCCCAGAAATAAACCATTGTATACACGGCCAAATGATTCTCAACAAGGGTACTAAGACCCTTCAATGGGAAAGGACTGTCTTTCAAATAGATGTTGTGGAGAAAACTGGATATCCACATGCAAAAAAAGAAATTGTACCCTTATGTGGCATATAGAAAAATTAATTCATAATGGATCAAAGCCCTAAATATGATAGCTAAAACTTTAAAACTCTTAGAAGAAAATATAAGGTAAAAACATGACAGTGGATTTGGCAATGATGTAGTTTTTCAAATTTTTTGGATATGACACCAAAAACACAGATAATGTAGATAAATTGTACTTTTCCAAATTAAAAATTTTGTGCATCAGAAGGTACTATCAACAGAGTGAAAAGACAACCCACGGGATGGGAAAAATATTTGTAAATCATATCTTATAAGGGATCAATCTCCAGAATACATAAAGAACTATACCTAAACAACAAGAAAACCCAATTTAAAAATCAATAAAGGACTTGAAAAGACACTTCTCCAAAGATGATATAGAAATAGCCAATAACCACATGAAAAGCAGATCAAGATTTCTAACCATTAGAAAATTGCAAATCAGAACCACAAGGAGAAAGATATCAATTCGCTCCTACTAAGATGGCTACTTTTTTTTTTTAATCGAAGGTAAGTGTTGGTGAGGATATAGAGAAACAGGAATGTTTGTGCTTTGTTGTTGGGAAAGTAAAATAGTACAGCTGTTGTGGAAAACAGTATGGAGGTTTCTAATAAAGTTAAACATAGAATTACATATATTAACCAGCAATCCCACCTCTGGATATATACCCAAAAGTATTGAAAGCAAGAACTCAAACAGATATTTGGACACCAATGTTCAACAACCTAAGTGTTCATCAATGGATGAATGGATAAGTAAAAAGTAAAAAGGAACGAAATTCTTATAATTTCTACAACATGGATGAGCCTTGAAAACATTATGCTAAAAGATATAAGATAGACACAAAGGGGCAATTATTGTATTATTCCAGTTGTATAAAGTAACTAGAATATATAAATTTGTAGAGATTGAAAGTAGAAGGTGGTTACCAGGGACATAGGAAGGGGGAATGGAAAGTTATGCAGCGGTTCTCAACCTGTGGGTCGCAACCATCGGAAAGCACATATAGCATATCAGATATTTACATTACGATTCATAACAGTAGCAAAATTACAGTTATGAAGTAGCAACGAAAATAATTTTATGGTTGGAGGTCACCACAACATGAGGAACTGTATTATAAAGGGTCGTGGCATTAGGAAGGTTGAGAACCACTGATTTTTAGGAACAGGTTCAGTTTGGGATGATGAAAATGTTTGGAGATGGATGGTGGTGATGCTACGGAATTACACAATTTAATGGTTAAAATGGTAAATTTTACCACAATGAAATAAATAAAAGTATATTGAGACAGTTTTTTAGATATTTAGTTATGTAGTGTTTCAAATTTCTCTGAGGCATACATGTATAGCTGTCCACATATTTGAAGAACACCTGTCCAGTATCCTTCACAGTGTGAACCCAGTCCTCTCCTGTCACTTCATTTTTCTTATTCTAGCCACCTGGAAATTCACATCTGCTACAATTACGTGCGAGTTGTTTCAAATACTTTTAATGCCACTTCTCTCCCCACCAAATTGATGAATGGAATATGATACTTTAAGATCCAGCCCAATGCCTACCACCTTTGGAAAAGCCATGGTAACTCCTATAGACAGAACCCATGTCTCTCTCTGTTCTTTTCCCAAAGAACTTTTCCAGACCTCTGATTTATCCCAAGCCTGTCCCCAAACAGACTGAATTGTTTAAGAGCAAAGATGGTATCTGCTTCACTTTCATGACTCCTACACATAGCACAGAGCGTAATTTGAAGCAGAGTCATAGTAAATAGTTCAATAACTGAATCATATAGTAATAATTATTCTTTTTTTATAATTCTCCTCTGAGAGAATTGACAGGCCTTTTCAGAACAAGAAAATAAGAAGAAATGTCACACCTTGCCCAGGCTACAGGCACCATGTGGCTGATGTGGGTGGAGAGACAGCATGAAAATTCTGCTGCCTTCTTATGACCCTGGTCTGTGGAGCCAGGCTTTAAATCTTACTGTCAATATGTTAAGAACATTACTTTATTGCTTATAAAACACATGTTCTCAAATATTTGCCATAGGTCCTGTCCATAAATGAAGTGATCTTATACATATTTCTGCTACCCTTTCTATAATAAACCCCCTGCCACTGTTCCAACACCAGGAGGTTGGAAACAACTGTGTCATTAATGAACGATAGCAGAGCCTAACCAATGACCTCCAGATGAAAGGCTCATTATTTCATTACTGGTCTCCAGAGCTATTTGGTCCCCCAACACTACAGCACAGGATTTTGGCTGAAGAGTCTAAGCCTTGAACTATAAAAAAAAAAAAAATGTAAGTAGTCCTTGACACAATTTGGAGCGATTACATTCTATTGTGCCAAGAATTCCTTATTAAAAATCAATTTAATTGTGCATACACCATCTGGTCAGTATTATGGTCTTTTATGTGAGGGAAACACGATTTTGTATTTACCTGATGTTCCACAGTGTGAGCATGTAATTTTGCAGAAACAGAGGCATTTTGTAGCATTGAAAAATTAGTAATTAAGGAAACTTTAAAAGCATTTACCAGACTTCCTTGTACTAACTTTTGTGATTTTGAGCTATAAGATTCAACTTCTTGCATCATTTGGGATTTTAATGAAAAAGGAAATGCTGAAGCAAGAAATTTATATGTGCACATCATATGCTACATTTATTTGCCTGTTAAATTTCTGTTCTATACTTTTGAGATTCTAATCCCATTCAACATAATTTAGATTGTCACATTAGTATTTATTTGTTTCCTTCTTTTTTTATTCAAAGAATGGAAGGAGAGAGGTTTATTTTTGCTTGTCTACTGGGTTGGTTTCAACCATATTAGTAAAAATACTGCAGTGTTTTAGCTCAAAATCTTACAGGCAAATGTTTCAAACTAGAGTGATTGCATTTTGTTATGCAAAATGTGGAAGATTTTTGTAGCCTGTATTTCAAAACAGTTTATACCCTAATTTAAAAAGAATACTTCTGCTTCTTTACATGGCATTAGAGGCTTCATAGTTAGATCACTTTCTTAACAAGTTTTTAATCTACTCATGTGCTTATAGTTTTGAAATGTTTTGTTGATGTTACCATCTTAAAATAGCAGCAGCATTATAAGTTAGTAACCATAAATACTGATTTGATTCTGAATTGCCTTAACATCAGTGTTTTAAAATATCACTTATTTGCCATATAGGGTCTACTGTTAATAACTATAGTTTATTAAATGCCTATTTGGTACCAGTCATAATGTCTTTCATCTTCTCTGTGCCCTGATTTCCTCACTTATGAAATGGAGAAAATGCCTACTTACTAGATTCCCATGAGGTTTCAATGAGATAATACATTTAGAGTGTTGCAAGATTGTTAGCACACAGTAAGCATTGCATGAAGATTCTAGCTTTCACCATAAAAAACAGCAAAAATGACAATTCTGCAGTGTGTGGTTTCCTTAACATTTATTCATTAAAAAATGAAGTTTGAATGGATTAAGGAAGATTCCCATGCCCAAACAGCAATGAAGTGCTTGAACTAGATTCGCATGTATGTAATCTTTCTTTTGCAATGTTAAGTGTTCATACTAGTTTGCGTGTACTCATTTATTTGACACCTTCTGTATGCCAAGAACTGCACTACATAATGGCATGTAATAGTGAGTGAAATCGATACAATCTCTGGCTTCATGTATCTTACAAATGGTGCAACAAATTTTATAGGTAAAGCAACAAAAATTAGAGGATGTGACAAGCTAAGAAAGAACTGAGCATGATGCAGTGATAGAGAATAGCAAGGCCTTTTTTTTCTACGTAATTCTTTAAAGCAGTGGTTCTCAGCCTTCCTAATGCCGCGACCCTTTAATACAGTTCCTCATGTTGTGGTGACCCCCAACCATAAAATTATTTTCATTGCTACCTCATAACTGTAATTTTGCTACTGTTATGAATCATAATGTAAATATCTGATATGCAGGATATATTTAGGCGACCCATGTGAAAGGGTCGTTCGACCCCCAAAGGGGTCACAACCCACAGGTTGAGTACTGCTGCTTTAAAGTAATGCTTATTTCTTATAATAATACTGGAGATTTATAAAGAAAAAATAATTTCCCCTCATCTGCCCACATTTCTGATCAGGTAATCAATAGTAACAATTTAGCTAGTCTTTTATACCTTCACACTTGTATAAAGATACATAAACATTTTTACTGTGGTTTCATGAAAATGGATCCTATGCACATTATTCTGAAATTTGCATTTTTTGTTTGTTTGCCTTAAGAAGTACCTAGAAGTTTTATAAATATGTGGTGTTTGCTACTAGCATTGTGCCTGTCCACCTGACTCAGAAAGAGGAGACTCTCCACAGATTTTTTTTTCTTAAACCATCTTATATTTTTTTAAAATATATTTTATTGATTTTTTACAGAGAGGAAGGGAGAGGGATAGAGAGTTAGAAACATCGATGAGAGAGAAACATCAATCAGCTGCCTCCTGCACACCCCTTATTGGGGATGTTCCCTTAATGGGTATATGCCTTGACCAGGAATTGAACCAGCAACCTTTCAGAGCATGGGACAACTCTCAACCAACAGCCACACCGGCCATGTGGGCCCTAAACCAGCAGTCGTACATCCCTCTTGCAATCCCGGACTGCTGGCTCCTAACCACTGGCTTGCCTGCCTGCCTGATCACCCCTAACCTCCTCTGCCTGCCTGCCTGATCACCCCTAACCAGTTGCCTACCTTCCTGATCTCCCCTAACTGCCTCTGCCTCGGCCCCTGCCACTGTGGCTTAGTCTGGAAGGATGTCTGGAATGATGTCCAGAAGGTTGTTCAGCTGTCCAGTCTAATTAGCACATTATGCTTTTATTATTATAGATTGACTTTATTGGAGGTGATCTTGGTTAATAAAATTACATAGGTCGGATGTACAATTCTATAATACATTATCTGTATATTGTATTCTGTGTTCGTCACCCAAGTCAAGTCTCCTTCCATCACCATTTATCTCCTCTATACTCGCTCCTACCTCCCCTCACCCCTCTTCCCCTCTGGTAATCACTATGCTATTGTCTGTGTCTATGAGGTTTTTATTTGTTTGTTTAACCTCTTCACCCTTTTCACCCAGCCGGTTCCCCTTCACCTCTGTTCTCTATGAGTCTGTTTCCATTTTTGTTGTTGTTGTTATTTTGTTCATCAGATTCTACATATGAGTGAAATCATATGGTATTTGTCATTCTCTGGCTTATTTCACTTAGCATATGAACTGAAGATCATCCAGGCTATTGCGAAGAGTACAATTTCCTTCTTTTCTACAGCTGAGTAGTATTCCATTGTGTAAATATGCCACAACTTTTTTATCCATTCATCTACTGATGGACCCTTGGGCTGCTTCCAAATCCTGGCTATCTATACTAATAAAAGGATAATATGCTAATTAGACCAGACGTCTTCCGGACATCCTTCCAGACGCCCTTCTGGACAAAGCCACAGTGGTGGGGACTGAGGAGAGGTGGTTAGGGGCGATCAGGAAGGCAGGCAGAGTGGTTAGGGGTGATCAGGTAGGCAGGCAAATGGTTAGGGGTGATCAGGTAGGCAGACCAGCGGTTAGGGGCAATCAGGCCGGCAGAGTGGTTAGGGGTGATCAGGCAGGCAGACCAGTGATTAGGGGTGATTAGGTAGGCAGGTAAATGGTTAGGGGCAATCAAGTAGTCAGGCCAGCAGTTAGGGGTGATCAGGTAGGCAGATGACCCCTTGCAGGGCTTTCCCAGCCGCCCCCCCCCGCCCCCCGTAAGCAGTTAGGGGTGATCAGGCAGGCAGGCAGAGTGGTTAGGGGCAATCAGGTAGGCAGGCCAGCTGTTAGGGATGATCAGGTAGGCAGACAGTCCCTCGCAGGGCTGGCCCTGCCCCCCAGCAAACAGTTAGGGGGGATCATGGAGACAGGCAAGTGGTTACGGGTGATCAGGCAGGCAGGCAGGTGAGCGGTTAGGAGCTAGCGGTCCCAGATTGTGAGAGGGATATCTGACTGCCGATCCCAATGGGATCAGGCCTAAAAAGGCAGTCAGACATCTCCTGAGGGGTCCTGGATTAGAGAGGGTGAAGGCCAGGCTGAGGGACCCCCCCCCTCCCTCATTTACAAATATCGTGCACCGGGCCTCTAGTTATAAATAATGCTGCAGTTAACATAGGCGTTCATATATTCATTGGAATTAATGCTTTGGGTTTATTTAGAAATATTCCCAGAAGTGGAATCACTGGGTCATAAGGCAGTTCCATTTTTAATTTTTTGAGGAAACTCCATAGTGCTTTCTACAGTAGCTGCACCAATTTACTTTCCCATCAACAGTGCAAGAGGGTTCCCTTTTCTCCACATCCTTATCAATACTTGTTGTTTATTGATTCATTGATGATAGCCATTCTGACAGATGTGAAGTGATATCTCATTGTGGTTTTAATATTCATTTCTCTAATGATTAGCAACATTAAGCATCTTTTCGTATATCTATTGGCTATCTGTATGTCCTCTTTGGAGAAGTATCTATTCAGATCCTTTGCCCATTTTTTAATTGCTTTGGTTTTTTGGTGTTCAGTTTTATAAGTTCTTTATAAATTTTGGACATTAGCCCCTTTTCAGATATATCAGTGGTGAATATGTTTTTCCATTCAGTGGGTAGTCTTTTAATTTTGTTGATGTTTTCCTTTGCTGTGCAAAAACTTTTTAGCTTGATGTAGTCCTGTTCATTTATTTTTTTTCCTTTGTTTCCCTTGCCTGAGGCAATGTGTCAGAAAAAATAGTGCTATGAGAAATGCCCAAGATTTTACTGCCTATGTTTTCTTCTAGAATTTTTATGGTTTTGAGTCTAATATTTAAGTCTTTAATCCATTTTGAGTTTATTCTTGTGCATGGTGTAAAAAGGTGTTCTAGTTTCACTTTTTGCATGTATCTGTCCTATTTTTCCAGCACCATTTATTGAATAGACTATCTTTAGCCTATTGTATGCTTTTGCCTCTGTTGTCACATATTAATTGATACAAAGGCATTGGTTTATTTTTTTAGCTCTCTATTTTGTTTTATTGATCTACTAGAGGCCCGGTGCATGGATTCATGCACTGGTGGGGTCCCTTGGCCTGGCCTGCAGGGATCGGGTTGAAACCAGCTCTCTGACATCCTCCAAGGGGTCCCAGATTGCGAGAGAGTTCAGGCTAGGGTGAGGGACCCCACTTGTGCACGATCAGGGCCGGGAGGGACTCTGGGAGGGCTCCAGGGTATGTCCAGCCCATCTTGCCCAGTCCTGATCAGCCAGACCCCAGCAGCAAGCTAACCTACCAGTTGGATCATCTGCCCCCTGGTGGTCAGTGTGCATCATAGCAACTGGTTGAACTGTTGAATGGTTGGAGGGACAATTAGCATATTAGGCTTTTATATATAGACCTGCGCCCCGGCCACTGGCCACCACGTCCTCCCTCCGCCTCCGCCTCCTCTCCCTGCCTCCCACCGCCCGTTCGCCTGCTGTCCCCTGGCTCCGCTCCTGCCTTCTGCCTCAGCCGCCTTGTTTCCATTCCTGTCTCCACTGCCTCTACTTTGCTCCCTTCTGCAGTGCTTGGCTTCCTTCTATGTTGTCTTCAGTCTTCGCTCCCAACAGGTATATGTAAATTAACCACCATCTTGGGTGGGTTAATTTGCATATAGTCGCTCTGATTGGCTGGTGGGTGTAGCAAAGGTATGGTCAATTAGCATATTTGTCTTTTATTAGTGTAGATATGTCTGTTTTTATGCCAGTACTAGGCTGTTTTGATTACTATGGCCTTGTAGTGTAGTTTGACATCAGGTATTGGGATTCCTCCAATGTTGTTTTTCTTTCTCAAGATTGCTGTGGCTATTTAGCAACTTTAGTAGTTCCATATAAATTTTTGGAATATTTGTTTTAGTTCTGTGAAATGCGCCATTGGTATCTTGATAGGAATTGCATTGACTCTATAGATTGCTTTGGGTAGTATGGACATTTTAATGATGTTAATTCTTTCTGTCCATGAACATGGTATATGCTTTCACTTATTTGTATCTTTTTCAATTTCTTTCTTCAGTGTTCTATAATTTTTTGAGTAAAGGTCTTTTACATCCTTAGTTAAATTAATTCCTAGACTTTTTTAAGCAATTGTGAATTAGGATAGTTTTCTTCATTTCTCTTTTTGATAGTGCATTATTGGCGTATAAAAATGCAACTGGCCAAAACCGGTTTGGCTCAGTGGATAGAGCGTCGGCCTGCGGACAGAAGGGTCCCAGGTTCGATTCCGGTCAAGGGCATGTACCTGGGTTGCGGGCACATCCCCTGTGGGGGATGTGCAGGAGGCAGCTGATCGATGTTTCTCTCTCATCGATGTTTCTAACTCTCTATCTCTCTCCCTTCCTCTCTGTAAAAAATCAATAAAACATATTTAAAAAAAAAATGCAACTGATTTCTGGATATTTATTTTGTATCCTGCTACTTTATTGAATTCACTTATCAGTTCTAGTTGTTTTTTGATAAAATCTTTAGGGTTCTCTCTATGTCAGTGGTTCTCAACCTGTGGGTCGCAACCATCGGAAAACACATATAGCATATCAGATATTTACATTACGATTCATAACAGTAGCAAAATTACAGTTATGAAGTAGCAACGAAAATAATTTTATGGTTGGGGATCACCCCAACATGAGGAACTGTATTAAAGGGTCGCGGCATTAGGAAGGTTGAGAACCACTGCTCTGTGGTATCATGTCATCTGCTAACACATTGTTTGCGGGTAGTTTTTATCACGCGCTAACAGGTGGCGTGGGCCATTTTTGCTAACTTTTTGCACAAATGGCAACGTTCAGTAAAATTACGATAACTTTAGTTTACGTATTTATACGTTACCCGCATTCTACCGCTAGTCTATAAAAAACATTAATACGTGTCCCGCACTCTACTACCAGTCAACGTAAAACGTATAAGTAAAACAGATAAATACGTTTCCCGCATACAATGTGCTAATAGTGACATTTTTACTTCTTCCTTTCCAATATGGATGCCTTTTATTTCTTATTCGTGTCTGATGGCTGTGGCTAGGACTTCCAGTAATATGTTGAATAAGAGCAGTGAAAGTGGATATCCCTGTCTTTTTCCTGATCTTAAGGCAAATATTTGTAGTTTTTGCCCATTGAGTATGATGCTGGCTGTGGGTTTGTCATATATGGCCTTTATTACATCTCCAAAGACTTTAGAAATGAAGACCTGCCCACACCATTTAATTTTGGCCACTCAGTCCCATAATTTATTGGACAAAAGATACTTAAAGGAGTTCTTAGGATATTTTGCTATTACTGTGATGATGATAATGATGATGATGATGAATTCTTATAATCTCTACTCCATAATGGCATCTCTGATTCCCCCCCCCCTTGATTTCCTACCTATCTAAATATTGACTTGCCTGTTTATTTTGCCTTTTTTTTTTTATCAACCTATTACTATTTTTTGGCATACATTTCTTCATTTACATATATAGAGAATTATCATTGTAATATATAAATCCTTACTATTTCATAGACTTGCTACATTTACTCCCTAATAAAGAACTTTAGGGTTTTTCTTCCCTATGCTTTTTTTGTTTGTTTTGTTTTCCGCCATTAACAATACTGCAAAATAAGATATGTTTTTATACAAAGGTGCTTTTAGTGATGAGAAATGAATTTTTAAAAATAGAATTTCTTAATGAGGTAGATGCTTTTTTGTTAATCTAACACATATTGCCAGGTCAAATTCCAAAAATATTACAGTGTTTTACTTTTTAAAGAGATACAGTTAATCCCAGCTAATCAGCTCAGACCTGATATGCAAATCAGTAGATCATAAAGTTATTGCTACTTTTTTAAGAACCCATATGGCTGACTTATTTATTTAATTGCTCTCTGTAGGGTACTTTTCCACTTCAGATCTCTACCATGGGTCTTGGACGACCAGGTCTTCCCATTTCCAAATGAAGAAACCATCTAAGTATGTCAGCTATTCCTTGAGAACCTGAGTGGTGGCAGAAACAGCCCACTGAGGTTGTACAATGGCGCTGGGACCTCTAGACAGGAGTCTGTGCAATTAGCCAAGACGGTTACTGCATTTTTGGCAGTGAGGCAGCAGTTAAAGCAAAGAAAGATTTTTTTCCAAGAAGGAAAAGCTATTTAATAAGTTTGGGTCAGTTTGCTCATAACAGCACTACATTTGAGGACCAAAAACCCCAGGAGCTTGGCAAGCCATCAGTGCTTGGCAGGTCTTCCCACCAGCTCACCAAGTCTGAGGCCGTCCAGGCAGGACCTAGCTCTCTCAGGTTTGACTGTATTCATTTAATAGCATTCCTAGTTAACAAGAAAGTAAAGGCAGAGAAATCTTTTCCCCCATTAATCCAGAAAAATAAAATTTAGCAGCTATAAACAAGCTATGGGCCCAGTAACTGCACATCAGAAGGGGGACAGGCCATCTGCTTGCATTAAGGGTTGTGTTTGGTGCAGCTTGGAAATTGTGCTCCACCCAAATGGCATTAATGTTTAGGAATTGGGCTTTCTTTTTTGTATATGAATTAACATTTGTATATAACTAACCAGTGTGAAAGTCTGATTTCATAGTGTGTCAGGGAGCCATTGTGTACCTGTCTCATGAATATATAAAATAAAAACTAAGTACTTTCATGTAAATATTTAAAAATACAGTGTGTTCTCATACTTTTTCCATTTCACCTATGGAAATCTTGCCAAAACAAAATCAAGTTTGAGTGTTTAGATTACAATGTAAGAAGAAACCAGCTCATGGATTTTGAAATGAGGGAATGGGTTTTTTGTTTGTTTGTTTTGTTTATTTTGGTTTTAATTTTTGTCTTTATTACATAAATATTTACAATGAAATAAACTGGTCCGATGATCTAATGATGGATTATTTGAATGAAGATTGAAATGGAACTGGAAATGTCGAGGATGAGCTTGTATTTACTTTCCAAAATGCTGCAGCACCTGCAACTGATAAAAATTAGTACAAACATATCAAAAATGTTTGAAGAAACGTGGCCAAGCCAGTGCCATCTTGGACAAAATCAAAACATTGGCTGCTTATAGGAAATATTCCAACATTCAGCTAATCAAGAATGTTAATCTGAAATTTTTTCATGGTTAGGAATGGCTTGGAGCAAAGGTTAATGTTCTTAGGGTTTTCCCCTTATCATATATTTTCAACAACTGGAGTGTTTTAGTTATGCAAAACACGCTCTGTATTTAAAGTAATTTCTCATTACTAATTTATAAATATATATTTCTGTCTCGGGAATATAAATGTGTGAAGTTTTGGATACACATTCAGTGCTCCTATGGCCTCTAAAGAGTAAGGCCTTTGGTTCTATGTGTGAGACCAGGCTAGAGGGGAGTTCATCAAAAAGAAACAAAACGTTCTAAACCCACACATGATCATGGCTTCATGCAACCTGTCACATGTCATTATTTTGCTTGTAAAAAACATCTGTTACAAGATTTCTAATAAACTTATTTCTTTCATCCAGAGTTTCTTCAGAGTTGGCATTTTGGACCAGCTAGTTCTTTGCTGTAAGGGGCTGTCCTGGGCATTGTAGGTTAGTTAGCAGAACATTTGGCCTCTACCCACTAAATGCCAATACACCCTCAGAAATGTGTCTGAACACTGTCAGGTGTCTCCTTAAAGCAAAATGAACTCTAGTTGAGAATTACTGCTTGAAATAGTTATATCAATAAGACATGAACATGTTTTAAAAGTTCAGAACAGTACAAGAAGTATAAGAGAGTCTCTATCCTACCGCCTAGAAAACACTTCTGCTATCTAAAGGCAACGAATAGTAACAATTTCTTATATCTTCCAAAAAGTTAGCATGTATATGAGCATATCATCTATTTTGTACAATCATGACTATTCAACATATACCTTGATATTTTTCATTTTAATAATATATCTGTGAGATTTTTTATGTTATAGCACTTAACAGATTTATTATAGTCTTTCTAATGTCTGCATAGTGTTTTATTGTTATGGATGAACTATAATTCATTTAACCAGCTATCAGTGTAAATATAGGTTCTAAATTTTTATTTTTCCAATAATGCTATAGTAAACACCCTTGTATTTTCATATTGAATATTATATAATTATAACTATAAGATACAATTTAGTGTATGTTCCTAAAAGTAGAATCATTGGGTCAAAGGAAAAGTACATTAAACATATTTGTAAACAATGACTGGATAGGAGAGTAACTATTCCCTCAGGTTACCAAACTTTCAAATCTTTGTTCATCTAAAAAAATGTTATCAGTGTATGTGTCTGTGTGTGTGTACGCACACGTGTATGTATTTTTCAAGAAAAGTAAAATTTTCTATATAAGTTTTTTCTGTGATCACACTGCATATGTTCTTTGCCTGTTTCCCTAATAGTTTGTCAGCAGTTTTCTTTCTCATTTGTAAGAACTCTTTATATAGGAAATTTAGGCCTTTGCTTCATAGATGTTATAGATGTTTGCACTATTTATTAATTTGTTCTCAACTTTATTTTTATTCTCTCAGCAATGAACTGTTTCAAATGACTCCTCTTTTGTACAGTTTCTGAGTTTCATGTCTATAGAGAGTCAACTTCATATATAAAAAGCTTTTTTTAATGTTTCCTCCTAATGCTTTGAATTTTGTTTTGTATTTAAATATTCAAGCCATCTGTAATTAATTTGAATATATGAAGTGAGACCAAAATACTACATAAATTTCTATAAATACTATGATAATCTATTATATAATAAAGGGCATTTCAAATAAGTAAGATAAAGATGGCTTATTAAACAAATGCTATTGACATAATTGCCTCATATTTGGGTACAAAATATAAAGCTGGATCCATAGTTGGTACTTTCAAGGAATCAATGGAAGGCCGTAGTAGTTTAGTGAAGGAGAAGCAGTGTTTTCAGAACAATAGGTGACAACCTCATCTATTGGGCTTTGTTAATTCAGGGTTATGGATTTGATCTTATTCAAATAGTGTTTCTTTTTCATGTTTGTTGGACATGTTTCTTTTGTACATAGCATATATTTTGGGTTTTATTTTATATCAATGGAACATTTAAAAGTTTTTGTATTAATATAATGAACATATTTGTATCATCACATTTTATGTAATATTTTCAGTTTTTACTATTTCCTTAATTTCTGTATTTTGCTAAAATTTTTGTCATGTTTTATTTCCCTAAGGAGTTGTAAACATCCACTATTGGCTTCTGGTATTATGTACTGCTAGAGAGAAAGATGAAGCCAACTTGCTTTTGCAGGTTAATTGCTTTCTTGCCTGATTATATTAAAGATTTGCTCTGGCTGGGTGACTTAATTGGTTGGAGCATTGTCCCATAAATGAAAAGGTTCCGGTTCCATCCCCAGTCAGGACATGTACAACCAATCAATGTTTCTCTCTCACATTGGCCTCTCTCTCTCTCTCTCTCTCTCTCTTCTTTTGCTTTAATGACATCAAGAAACTCAGAGTACAGACAAGGTACTCTCTCTCTCTCTCTCTCTCTCTCTCTCTCTCTCTCTCCAAAATTAATGAAAACATATTCTTAGGTGAGGATTATAAGAAAGATTTGATCTTATAGAATTTTAAAACTCATGAATTTACTTATCAGGATATGTGTGGGTGTTGATCTTTCTATTAGTGTATCTGTTGTTTTGTTTCCTGGGGACAAAGGTATCCTCTTTGTTGGCTGATTAAGGTTTTAGAATATTTCAGAAAACTTTCTTCTGTTATATCTTTGAACATTTTTTCTATTCTACTTGTTCTGTTGTGTGTGTGTGTGTGTGTGTGTGTGTGTGTGTGTGTGTGTGTGTTTAAGGTACACCTTTTTGGAATTTTTAAAAATTATCTTTGAAAGGTTATCAGTTTCTCTTAAAATCAGTGTTAACCTTTGTCCTTTGGCCAGCACTTGTTTTCACAAGCCTACTCTATCCTGACTGTGAATCCCTGATTGTGGATTCATCAGTATCAATTCTGGGTTTTATTTTCCTTCATGTAGCTTGAATCTTTTCTTATTTGTTTCCTTCTTTGATATCTTACATATCTAATTTTAGCTCTTATTTAAATGAAAACACATACTTTTCTAAAGCTCTCAAAGGATCACCAAGAGCATTCAAAATTTTATTCTGCTAGTGATCTGGTTTTTCTGTAGAGATTGTTTCATATGATTTCTGTCACAGTGTTGTTGTTTTCTTTATTATTTTTGTTGATGTCTAAGAAAGATGGCTTCAAATTTGTCTCAGAACTTTTTTTTTTATCAATTTTTTGTCTCTTCCATGCTGGTCACCCATCACTTTTCTGTAGTAAGCACTTCCCTCACCATTTCTTCTCCTTGAGTGAGTCAGAAGCCTGTATGCCTGACAGTGATTTTCTGTATATTATGGGGGTTTTGTTACATGATTTTACATTTATTTCTTTTCAGATGTCTGCCAAGTGTCTGCTAAATTGATTGCCATCTATACTCCCTACTCTACCCTGCCATTCTCCTCACTTGCTTCTTGGGTGGAGGAAAAGGGGAAAGGCCTACAGTGTCCTTTAACTTCGATTTGCCTGCTGTACTCAGTCAGTCCAGGAGCTACAGCCATGACTTGTCCCTACCTCTAGATTCCATCCTCCAAATAAGAATTGGTTCCGCTATTTCTTGGGTTGTTTCATGCATTTCTTCGAAATCTTTTTGCTTTGTAGGTTTTGTCTACTATTGGCATGCTCCCTTGATCTTGTCAAGCTAGTTTCTATTCTATGTAATTTGTAGTTTTAATTAAGGCTCTCTCATAGTGTCATTAAAAGTATTTATTTCTTTTCTATTTTCAATTATTTTTGCTAATTTCAATTGGTATTAGGGAGGGGAATGCAGTAGAAATATCACTACTCCACCTTCAATAAATGACAATAAAGTTAATTGAATTAAACAGTAAAATAGTGTTTACTAAATATTTATCAATGTTTGCTCAGTTGTTTGAATAAGAGACTTTACATGTACAGCACAATCTTGGCAAATTAGTTAAAACCCTTGAAACAATTTACAAATTTTTTTTAATCAGGTATGGATCCAGTCTCCATTGCACTGAAAGTTTGGTTGAAGGATTATTTGCCAAGGCCTCGAGTGGCAGGGTGGCAGTGTGATTGAAACGTCATTTTAGGAAGAGCTAATATTAGAATAGGTGTTGTAAAATATTTTGAGTACAGAGCACAACACAAACTTCTGAATTCTTAGTTCCCCACTAGTATGTCTTCACTGAGAATAGCCAGGCCTCATGGGGACCTCTTGGGAGATAGTTTGTGGAAGGATTTTTAAAGAGCAGCAAGCTTATTTAGATTTCAGAGGGATCCCTAATAGTTGGGTTTTTTGTTGTTGTTTTGTTTTTAACTAGGAAATGAGATGATGAGAGCTGTGCCTAAGAAAACTTCATCTGGCAATTGAATTGAGGTATTTATTTGATCCCACTGGAACTCAGTGAGTCCCTATTTGCACCAAGTATCATATACCGTGTACAGTAGCACAGGATAGGGAATAATTCCTGCCTCAAGAAACTTAGTCTGGTGGAATCAAGAAACTGATGTTGAAAATTCTGATTCAGTACAATTTCAGTAGCAGAGTTTATCTCAACCCAGATTATTGTGGGGCAGCTGTTCTGTGTCGCTAAGGTTCCACATGGTAAGATTCAGTCTGTCACAGTTTTACACCACGGAAATCTGTGATTCTGAGATTAGCATGAAATACTTTAAGGTCTACCCAAAATCCTTGGAGTCCTGTTGTAGCATATCAATTTAGCTGAATTTTAAATAGCAGCAGTTTGTATTTCCTATTTCTGTATTCACTCCCTTTAAAGTCAGGTTCCTGTTCTTCACCCTGATGGTTTGCCCTGTTCTACTCCACTCTTACCACCTACATGTCTTCTCCGAATTACTACACCCGAGCAATCATCCCTTCTCTAAAATAGTTTTATTTACTTGTCATGCATGTCCCTGGCACTTCGCTCTGTAGTAGCTTTTATGTCAGTCTTGCCTAATCAATTAGAATTATAGACTACTTAAAGACTTGAATAATCATCCCCATTTTATTTATTTATATAACCTATGTTGCTCCAAAACATGATTTAAGCATGTTTCTTCCATACATCATGCTTTCGCCTTTGCTACAGCGGTGGACATTCAATTATGGTGGGTCAGCATTTTATGAGCTAAAAGCACATGTGACCAGCAGAGGAATTCTTGTTGTTTTTCATTTAATTTTTTATCTATTTGAAAGTCCTACAAAGATAAATTATATTTATCCAATCAACTTTATCGAGAAAAGGAACGTGAAGTTGAGACTCTTCCAGTCAGTGAAAAAGTGTTGACACAAAACATATTAGTTATAAATTAAACATCAATTGCTTTTCTATTAATATGTGCATATTATCACTGGAAATCATTGTATGCCTTAAATATAAATTTTCCTTAAAATACTGGTATTTGTTGTATTGGGAATTTATATTTTATGAAAGAACAACTGCTACGGTCCTGTGGCTTTTTATCCCTCAGCAGCTGTGTCCAGCTGGTGGTCCACATTCCCGCTACTTCTTCAGTGAATGGAAACATTTAGGTCAATATTGATATAAAACTTCATGAACTTTCTTCTCTTTCAGCTTTGGTTCGCCTTTGTAAATGGATTTTCTGGGCAGATTTTATTTGAACGTTGGTGCATCGGCTTGTACAATGTGGTAAGCATTCTCCATCTCTGTCTGATAGCACACACAACTTCAGTGACATTCCTTTACTGTTTATGTCTGGGAAGTGTATCTAAGTCCATCATCTGTATACATAGCAGGCAGCACAAATACATCTTTAAGGCCTTTTGTTGCTGCGACACATCCTGCAGAAGCCCAAACTCTCCACACATGGTTTCAATCATAGCAGATCATTCTTGAATAACCCCATGAAATTATTAACCCATATATCTTGATAATGGACCCTTGTTACTCCTTACTGAATGCCTGTGCAACATTTTCTAGTTTTTAGCTTGAGAAAATTTCTGAACTATATCTAAACTCATTCCACTTTGTGATTTTATTTCTGAATTCTTAAACATAGATATATGAGCATACAGGATGTGATCTACTGTTCTTTTTGTCCTTCTTAAAAGTATCTGTCCTGTGGAAGGATGTTTCCTTTCACAGTTAGTGCTAAAATAATGAATTCTGACTTCCAGCTCCTGTGGTGAATGGTAATCAGTTTATTTGGTGTTTGTTAATGATCTTCAAGTTCGTTTTATATTACTTGACTATACTGAGTGCAAAAGCTGTAAATAAATATAAACTACAAGCTTAAGTGACTAAGTAGCTACTTAGCTCTGTGTGTTACTGGCAGGGGGAGCTGAGAGGCTTGTACTAAGTGCTTTAGACACCCCAGTGTGGCAGGTTTTTTGAGTTGCACTTTCACACTTGTTTTGGACCCTAACTCTGACATTTTCTGCTTCATCATAGATAGGTATAAATGGAAGTTACCAGACATAAATAATAAACAATAATATATATTGTTGTGCTATAAATATTTACAGCTTGAATATACATTTGTGGCTGGATATTCAAGGCGTCCATATATTTAACCCTCCTTCTTTCCTTCCTCCCTTCCTTCCTTTCTTCCTTTTTTTTTTTTTTTGAGTAGCCACTATATTAGGTGCTAGGTATAAAATACTACATACAGCAGGTTGTCTCCTGTGCAGTTTAAAGACTAAGAGAATCAGATATGTAGACTATGATGACACTGAGAGTGAGTTTGGATCTTGAGTATACACAGCATTGGTCAGTACTGTGTTACTCACCACAGAGTGCACTAACAAGTTTGTTGCTAATACTTACACCCAAAAATACAAAGGTGACAGGTGGTGAGAGCAGGGCTGAATTGATGTTCATTTATCACCTGTACTAGAAAAGCTACTCCAACCACCTACCACATGGATAGGGTCTCAAGCACCTCTCCTTGGACAGATTGTTAACTTTGCAGGATTTAAAACTGTTTTGAGCAGGTTAAAATTATGCGACCATTTAGGGGGAAATATGCTGACTGCTCCATAATGATTTAGTGCTGGAAAGGGCCAAACCCATGCCCACATATGTATTTAGAAACAAGAGGCTGAGACCTGGGAGACTGTGATTTAGAGCTAAAGCCCAAACTGGAATACGCATCACCTGGTTAAATGACAAATGGAGTTTAGCCCTATTTTCATGCGCAGGGTATAAGAGCTGGATTATTTTTTAGTTCCATTCAGTCCTGGGAAATTCAAATCAATTAAAAAACTTAAATTGTGAGCTTACTCTTCATAAGCTGCTAATAGGCTCGCTATAGGATAGTATTGGCCAAAATATGGTTCACAGACCACTTGCATGAGAATAACTAGGATTTGTTTAAAGATGCTGATTCCTGATCTCCGACCCAATCTAACAGAGTTTCTCAGAGATACTGAATTTTAAACTAATTTTTCTAGTGATGCTTATGCACATTAACCCTTAGAGTGCTGGGGAGCGCGGTCACGCTCCTCCTGTCTTTCGCCAAAAGTGCCGGGGGTGCTTTAATTTTATTTTAACATTATACGTTTTGTTCAAATTTTTTTTCTGCTAGTATTTTATAATACAATCAGCAAACAATATATGTCAAAGATGAAAACAAATTTAGTAAAGGTTTCTTCGAGTTTTTGAATATGTAACTTCATTTACTTGCGATTCATAATTTTTTTCCTAAACTGTTGTAAAATCAGCAAAAATGCCTTGGCAATTTTAGCATAGTTCCTAGGATATTGGTTGGCACTCAAAGGGTTAAAGACTCACAAAGATCTTTGACCAGTAGGGCTGGGAATATTTTCTATCTACATTGGTTCTCCAGTCTATAGCGAAGAGAATATTGCAGCAGAGAAAATTTCAAGGTTAAATGGCCCTAAGTTTCTATGGCGTACACAGTCCAATTGTTGGAGAGGCGGCAGAGAGTGGGAAGGGACCTGAATGTCTAGGAGCTGTGAAGTGGGATCAGAAGGGAAGATCATTGATCTTCAGATTCAGTCATGGTGAAAGGACCAAAGCTTTTGAGAACATGGAGGTTTGCCCACACACATGTGCACACGCTCCTGTGAACACATTTATTTGTGAAGCAGTTGAATGTAAATTAAGACATTATGCCCCTTATTACTTAATACTTTATTGCATAGTTGCTAAGATAATTCTCTTAGATAACTGCAGTGTAATAACAAAAATCTAAAAATTCAACAAGGATACAGTACTCTTATCTAATCCACATTAGTCCGTGTTTCAATTTTACTATCATTATTTCAATAATATACTATTTGGAAATTTTTTTCTACCCCAGAATCACTCCTCAGAAACCCAGTGCAAGACAGTTTGTGACGTGTATGGCATCTGCTGGTGACTCCTCTTCTGCACTGGGTTCTTCTTTCCATTTTCTTTAAGCAGCACTCACGCTTTTTTCCCTCTTTGAGTCCCAAAGGCAGCTAAAGTAGCACATCACTGCTTCTCAGTTTAACTCTTATAGCAGATGAAACAGCAGTAAACTGACTTAAACACTTAAATCTCTCCAAATAATGAATGAATGCTGTCCCATTGGACTTTCGTTATTATTCTAGTATCTCAAATTTCTACAGCATTATATTTTATGGATAGAATAAGAATACAGAGGCCAGCAGTGACAAAAACTAGCATTATCAGATGGATTTCAGATACATTTTATTGATTTTTTTTGTGAAGCAATAACTTTGTTTTTAAACTGTTTCAGAAAATTTATACTATTTAATTTTATCAAGACAGCATAACTTAAAGTCAACTATAGTACTTATTAGCCAGTGTCACTTAAAAACATAAATACAAAAATCTAAGTAAAACATCAGCAAATAGAGTTCAAGAGTGTATATAAAAAAATATTTGACCAAGTAAAGTTGAAACAAATTTTACAGGGAGTTCAAAATAAATTTAAAAATTCTAAATATCACTGTATCAACCACAAAAGAAAAAAGAAAAACATGATGAAAAGTATTTGAGGCAATTCAGCTGCCATTCCCAAATTAGAACTCTAAGCAAAATAGGAAAGAAAGAATCCAAATAACATAATGCAGATTCTTTATGACATGTTGTCATAAATGGTAAAATTCTAAAACTGTGTCATCCTATATAATAAAAGCCTAATATGCAAATTGCCCAACCTGTAGAACAACCAGTTGCTATGTCGCGCACTGACCATCAGAGGGCAGACACTCAATGTGGGAGCTGCCTGCAGGCCCCAGGCCAGCCAAGGTGGGTGCCAGCGGGAAGCCCTCCCTCCCCCCGATCGCCCTGCCAGTCACCCACAGATCGGCCCTGATCGCCGGCCTGGCCTAGGGACCCTACCTGTGCATGATCATGCACCGGGCCTCTAGTTTTAAATAAGAAATTAAGGACACCCTGCCATTGTGGCTCAGTGGTTGAGCATTGACCCATGAATCAAGAGGTCACAGTTGAATTCTCAGTAGGGAGCATGCATGTCCAAAAAGGGCAATGAAAAGGGTAAACGTATCTTTGCTAAACATTAGACTATTCTATAAAGCCATTGTAAACAAATCTATGTGATATTAACATAGAACTAGACAAATAAGCCAGAGAATCTAAAACAAGATTCCAGTTTTAAATCCTAGGTCTATCATATGTGAGAATTTAATAGTCAAAGATGGTATTTCAGTTTAGTAGAAAGTTTGGATTAATTAGTTGTGTTCTCACAACTGATTCTTTATTTGGAAAAAAAAATAAAATTGGACCCCAATCTTCAACCACATACTCAATAAATTCCAGATATATTAAAACTTAAATGTGAAAAATAAAACTGTAAGAATTCTAAAGAAACTCCTGAAAACTTCATAACCACAATTCGACACTCAGAAGCTATTCTTATCCATATAAAAATTAAAAGCTTTTATATAGCAAAAGAAACCATAAAGAAATCCAGTAGACAAAGATTGCATTTGGATGAAATTTTATTACATGAAGACAGAGTTGATATCTATTATATGCAAAGAACTCTTAGAAAAGGTGATAAAACATGAATGGAAAAAGTACAAAGGACTTGACTAGACGTTTTCAAATCCAAATGTTCAACAAATATATGGAAACATGATCAAAATCACTGTTTGTTGGGGAAATGTAAATTTTTTTAAAGAAAGAGTTAATATCTTTAATTTTTTCAGACTAGAGAATATTAAGTATAACATAACACCCATTACTGATAAGAAAGCAGAGGAAAGATTACCTTGTCCTCTGGGAAGAAAAAAGAAAATGATTAGAACCTTTTAAGAAAGCAACCAAACAGAATCTGGTAAAATTTAAAATACTCATAACTTTTTCCCGAGCAACCCTACTTTAGGGAATCCATCCCATAGAAATAAAATACAAAGTATAAATGGTATAATATGTTATAGATGTTTATTACATAATGTTTGTGAGAACAAAGACCTAGAAACAAAAATGAATGCACCGTTGAAAAAGTATGGTACATCTATGCTATGAATTATTATGTGAGCAGGAAAATGCTGCATTAGTGTCAGACCCAGGGGACTCGGAGGGCTTCCCATGATGTATTGTTTAGTGAGAAAAATGTTATGAAGAAAAATGTGAATGTCTTATTTCTGTAAAACAAATAATGATCCCTCAACAGCATATATGTGTGCGGGGCATGCTGTAAGCAGGGTAAAAAATCTCAGAGGGCCCCCTAGGTTGGTAGCCTTGTGGTGAAGGGTGGGGGAGGACTTGAAGAAAGTAGAAGGAGAAAGTCAAGTGGAAAGGGAGAAGAAAACATAAGATGGCAGCATTGACGGTGTACACTGTATGCACCACAGTAAGGACAGTTTATGTGCTAAGGGTATGCAGAGCTTTGAGATATCTGTTTCCAGCACCTTCTTCTAGGCATTAAACAGATAACTTCTGTTATTGTGAGGGGAATGAGGGCAACTACTCTTGGTCTTTTTCTCCTTGAAATCTGTAGCGCACTGAGTCCCAGGGCTGTTTTCCTGCCTGCTCCAGGTGAGGGCGGGAGCCTGCAGGTTGTGTTGGCCTTCCTCCACCACACTGCCGACTGCTCCCTCCCAGCGGACTGGGAAAAGCTTGTTTCCCAGGCTCCCCACAACTGAGGTGCATTCAGAGTTCCCTCCGAGACACACATATAGTTCCCATGGGCTTGAGGGCTTGCCAGGTTTGTGGGTGTGGATTTGCTCAATGCTGATGCTAAGCAGTGAGTGACCCAAAGAGTCTCTGTGACCCGTGTGCTCGGACCACAGAGGAGAATGACCCATAGGGCTACCGCACCTCCCAGACTGAAATGACGTATTTATTCCAACCTCCTCTTCAGCATCTGGCTTTCTCTTTCTGAAACACAAACACAAGCATGTCACTCCCCTCTAGAGGACTACAGGTAAAAGTAAAGTCTAGGAAGCACTACCTCCCCCCAAACTCATTGTCGCAGGAGCTAGTTCTGTCACCTTCCCAGCCTTGTCTTGCACTGAGTCCTCAGCCAGCCACCATCCTGGACGCCTTAGATGTCCCCCCCGCCCCGCCCCTACCCAAATGTGCCAGGTGCATTACTGCCTCCATTCTTTGGGAGGGGTGTAGTTCTATGGGAGTGCTTCCCTCTGCTCCCCTCTCATGCACATCCCTTACCCTCCTGCCCAAGTCTACAGGTACAATGCCTTACAGTTCAGATGCTCTTTGGTCCAAGAATGTTTTCTTGACTCCCTCTTCTCCTTCCCCACTCTTCCCATGAGTGATTTTGCAGAGCACTGTGTTTTATGTTTGTTTATTTGCCTGTGGCTGGCTGTCCTGTCCCACCTCTGCAGTAGACCGAGTTCTTGGAGGTCAGGGACCTGCTTCCTCTCCTTTTTTCCCTTCTGTTTTTCTATCTCTGTATTTCTGGGCTTTATCACAGTATCTGGCCCATAATTCACTCCCAATAAATGTCTGCCAAATGAATAATGAAGTACATCATGCTTCCTGAAACTTGATCATAAAATCAGGATGGGGGGTTGTAAAATTGTGCCTCCGCCAACACTAACAGAAGACACAATACTTCACAAAGCTAAGGAGGGTGTAATTCTAAATCACCACTCATCTTACAAAAAAGGTAGCTGTTCATTTAACCAGCTTTCTTGGCTAACCAAATGTTTGTGATGTTGTTTTTAGTATTCTGTATATTTATTTTATGCTGATTAAACAATAGTTGAAAATGGTCTTTCATTTATTTTCTTTGGATGGTGTCTTCAGAGTTGTGAATCATTGATGCTCAGGTTTGGACTTGCCTGAGAGTTAAGTCATCATTCCATGGAACTGAAACACTTCAGCTGTGTGAGTGGAAAAGTCTCTTTTAATGGCTCCTTGTTCTCCACACAGATTTTCACCGCATTACCACCCTTCACTCTGGGAATCTTTGAGAGGTCTTGCACTCAGGAGAGCATGCTCAGGTTTCCACAGCTCTACAAAATTACCCAGAATGCTGAAGGCTTCAACACAAAGGTAAACAGAATGTTATCACAGAATCATTACCTGAAAGAGGAGTCAGCACTGCTTTTTGTCTTCCTGCTCTAGTTATAAGCTTGCAAGATCACTGAAGCTTCAGAGAGAATATTGTTTTAAATATTGATTTTTAGAGAGAAAAGAAGGGAGAGAGAGAGATAGAAACATCGATGGGTGAGAATCAACATCGATCCACTGCCTCCTGCACACCCCCTACTAGGGATTGAGCCTGCAACCCAGGTATGTGCCCTGATTGGAAACCAGTGACCTCTTGGTTCAAAGGCCAACACTCAACCACTGAGCCACACCTGCCTGGCGAGAGAATATTTTTTTAATTGATTTATTTCATTTTTTCCATCACCTTTTATGTCCTTCTATGTCCTCTTCCACCTCCAACTCTCCCTGCCCCCACCATCACCACACTGTTGTCCATATCCATGAGTTCTAGAGAGAATAGTTGAATGAGGTAAGAGCAGGGCCCTCTTCCAGCATAGCAAGCCCAGCGAATTTGAGATGCCAAATCAGAAAGGAAGTTGCCATGTGACACATGGTGCTCCTTTTGGTTCTTCTTTGTCAACTCCTTCCTTTTTCTCCACATGTGCCTCTGACATCAATGTGGCCAGGAGCCCCCGTGGCCCCAGTTCCTTTGGGATCAGCCATCAGACATGCCCCTCCCCTTTCATAAAGTCCTGCACTTAGGAGGCTGGAGCATTTTTACCACCATTGCTTGTTTTATCATTTAAAAGAAAATATCACTTTAGTTAGTGAATAAAATTGTCCAGATGTGGACACAGAAATTAAGTCAGTCATGGGTGTGTGTGTTTTTTTTTCAGGATGGAGAATCAGAAAAGAAAAAACATTAGACAAAAAGGTTCAGGTGATCTTGACAAGAGTCAAGCAGGCGCTGGGTTAGGTGTCACGGAGACTCTGCAGTCATGATGGCTGAGGGGCTCTCACTCGACTGCCAGTCACAGCTGAGAGTGACAGAGCAGTTGCTGCCACCGAAAGAATGTGCCTGGGTTGGCGGAAGAGGCAAAGCTGTGAACGCGCCTGCATTGCCTCATTTCTGGCGGGTTTTGTGCAGGAGGGGATTAGGAAGTTCATACAGAGGCCCACTGCCCTGGTCAGTTACAGTACTGGATCCTGGTTGTGTACATGATTTTTTTTTTGGTAGCCACTGGAGTCTTACTAAGGAAGACATACAAAATTCTCAAAAAGAGAACAATGCCTGAAGACTTCACTTTAAGCCAGGTATTACTGACAGCCTTCCTTCAGAGCTGCCTTATTTTGGAGCATGCTGGGAAAAATAAAAGGAATTCTATTAATTCTGGTATGTTCCATACACAGGAGACTTGGATGACTGTGTCAATCCTTGTTTCTGTGATTCTATCAATGAGAAATATCTATCAATGGCCTATTTGTTCTGCATTATTTACATAAATCAAATCTGTTTTTTACAGAGTTTGAATTCAAAGGCTGTGTAAGGTGCAAAATAAGTAGGGAATGGACCCTTAAAGGTAATAGAGCTGAGAAGGATTTGAGACTTATTTGCAGGCACCTTGAAGATCTGAGAAGTGGGGGGAGTAGAGTATAGAAGTGAGAGGGAAAGTAAACATTTAAAATGGGAAAATCTCTTTGTCTTATAAGTTTTCATTACTTTATGTTGTCCTACCTAGGATTAAACTGTATGACAATTCCCATATCTATCTGTAAATTTTTAAGAAAATTTAATCTGGCTTTAGTAGTTCTATCATCTCAGTGGTTAAACAGATGATTAATGTATTTATGAAACTGTAATTTAGAAGAAAATAAATTTTGCATTCTTTTATTTGACCTTACAAGTGTTAAGGTAAAGAGAATTTTTATTAGCACCATGCTCTAACCAACTGAGCTAACCGGCCGCCCGTAGAGAATTTTTAAATGTGCATGATATTAACCAAAATTCTAAAAATTAAAAAGTTGAATGGAGAGATTTAAAGGAGTAAAACAAAAGCGAATGCTGTGTAAGAATTATATTTTAAATGTTTTTAATGCTTTCAGAAAACACACAGTTTCAGTCTCCTATTGACAATTTTGACCAGATAACCTTTTTCTGGATGATTTTGTTGTCTTTGCTTGTAAAATTTTGGTGTCTGTCTTAGGGTTCTAAAGAAAACAGCTCATAATTCATTTTTTCAGATGTGGATAGATTGTATATTGGTCTAAGTACATGTGTATATACATTCAGGTCTTTGTACTAAATAATAGTATCTGGAGATCATCCAGTCATTTGTGTGTAAAAAATGAGGAAATTGTTTTGTTTTGTTTTGTTTAACTTCAAGAATAATATGCTACTCCTGGAGCCCTGCAGCACTCTGCCCGTGTCCTTCGCGACGAGGCGTCCATTGAGTTACTCGAGTCAGAGTTGTGGGCAGTTCCTGACTCCCTCGGTTTGTTTTCCCGCAGGTTTTCTGGGGTCACTGCATCAACGCCTTGGTCCACTCCCTCATCCTCTTCTGGTTTCCCATGAAGGCGCTGGAGCACGGTAATGGCTTCATGATTTCCACTGTCAGCAAGTAGCCTTGTAATCCCTCTCCTGCCAGTTGTTCACAATTTTTTGCCCAGTTCTGCAGACCTAGAGATCACAAGAACAAATCTGAGAAGAAAAACATACCTAAAATCTAATGAGCCCTCGTCTCAGGTTTATAGCTCCTAGGTTTCATCCACTCTGGCTCTGAAAACCCATTTTCTTTCCAGTTGCCTGGAGAGCTTAAATCCTAGGAATCCTAAACTTTATTTTTAATAACTGTTTGAGTCAAGGATCTTGAAGCAAAGCACTGTACTATAATGAAACGTCAATGCCTCTTGCCTGTGAGTTTGAAATTTTTTGTTAATTATTTGGGCTTTCATTTTCTAAGCTACACAAACCTTAAGCAGAGTAACTAAAATCTTTTAGAAGTCTAATTTTAACCTAGTTTCCTGAGTCTTCGCTCCTTGACATATACTTTTCAAGCAAATGTTTGAAGTGTGTTTAAGGATATAGCTCCCGATGAGTTGTAGTCTACCCTCCAGCTAGAGGATGTTTGAGAAAAGCCACTGACTGCATGTGTGCACACTTCTCACTACATCCAAATGTTGCCTCTCACAGAGACAGCTTTTAGTCTCAGAAAACAAAAAGGTATCACGAGAATGCTACTCTTTCATCCCTTTCAAATAGTGATAATTCCCCTGGGAAAAATTACTCCAAATGTTGACTAGACAAGGCCTTTGATTGTTCAGAGACCCAAAGAATATAAAGTTTCCAAGCTTCTTTGTTTCTGTGTCAGTGTATTCTGTGCTTCAAGCAGATATGATTCATCCTCACTGATATTAACCTATTCAATCCTGACAGACAAAATGCATGCACTGCCAGTTTATTCTACCCTATGACCTATTCTTTCCATTTCCTCAGACCTCACATTCAGAGCCCCCTGTGGGACCCTTTGAGGGCCCCTAAGTCTCTAGATCAGAAAATAAAATTTTTGGCTTCTAGCCCCACCCCCAAAGGGACGTTCTAATGTGATCATTTTTGTTTAACTCTAAAGCTTTCCTGTGATTCATCTTTACTCATAGTGGATTTAATTTATCTTGAAATGATTTTTTAGGGGTTTACGAATATGAGTATTGGATATGGTTGGTTTTAGCAGCTCTGACAATTTAGTGGTAGAATCAGCCATCATTTTATTAGGAGCGACCGCAGATGGGAAGCAGTATGTCTGATGAGCATCAGGACAGTTTTGGTAACTGTTCTTTGGTCCCTGAGCCCAGCTGTTTGTGCTTAGGAAGAGACAGTAGATAGTGCAGGTTGACCACAAGTAGTACCTCCAGACCCCGTACCCTTATCATGTAGACATTACACTCTGTTTTGGTCTAAAGTGCTTGTCTTTGGACTCTGAGAAGTTTTACAAGATGGTCATTCACTTACCTGCTTCAAAAGGAACTAATATGGCCCCATTCTGCAGTAAAAACATTGGTTTCCTAATCCCGGAGCTGTGATTATGTGGTATGAGATTGTGGCTTGTAGTTTATGGTGGAATTGCTGTAGTTCACTAGATTTTGTTACGTAAATCCATTCATTTGCCTTGTGCTGTATGCTTAGAGGATAGACTCCGAACTGTTACTAATTTACCTGATGTATCATCAAGTGAATTTCAAGTTAGCTTCTGCTGCCCTTATCTGCTTCCCTCAAATTCACAGTTTGGCCTGACAGTCAGCCAATAGGGTGATTTTTTTTCTTATTTCTATTATTATCATCATCTTTAATGTCATCATATGGTTATATTTATTAAGGCTTCAGCATTGAGAATTTTTTCAGTTGTGTTGTAAACAATGACCTATTGAGTGAAATACTTTAAGATAACCTTATTAATTCATGTAATATTTATGTCCAAGACACTGTAATAGATCCTAAGGGTATTAGGAATATAGATCAATGAGGTCTGATCTTCAAAGAGTTTGTAGTCTGATGAAGGAGATTATATTCACACATGGATAATTCCAGCACAAGGTAGAAAATAACTGTCTCACATAAAATACAGATAAAGTGCTATCAGATTTCAGAGGGCTGAGAAAGAGATGCCTTTCATTTGGGATTATTAATAATTTGTTAGGGGAGATAACATTTAGGCTTAGCCTGGAAGTCAAGTAGGATTGAGATGTGTAGGAATGGAGGGAGGAGCCAGACAAAGTGGGGAATTTTAGGGCAGATGTGGAAAGCTGAGAAGTTCATCACTTCAAGGGTGGAAGATAATGAAAAGTTTCAGGAAGCAGGCAAAAGCTGGATTTCAGAGGGCTTTGAATGTGAGGTTAAGAAACTGGGACTTAAGGAATTTTTAGGAATTGAAGAGTCAGTATGGAATTTAGATCAAGGAGAGTGTTATCAGAGCAATTTAAAAAAAATAATTTATCATGTGAATGATAGAAGGTGGATGACAAGGATACTAGGTGTGTCTCTGGGTATTCCAGGGGAGAGCTGAAGGAGGGTTAAATCCAGGAGATGGGAATGTGTGTATTGAGGAGGAAATAAGTGTTGAGAACTTATTTTTCAGCAAAATCATGACATATCTATGATGGCCTGACAGTGAGTACAATGGATATAACCTCGGCCTATTTTGCCCTCTGGGGGCTTATATAAAGTTAGAGTTGGTGATCAGGAATTATGTAAAGTTTTATTACTGGCATGCTCTGTCTACAGACTGCAGGTGGAGCTTATAATACAGGGATACAACCTAGTCCAGTGGGTCAAGCAAGAATCTTCTCGAAGGAAGTAATTTTTAAGTTCTTGAAAGATGAGAAGGGCGCAATCAAGTGGGGCAGAGGAAAGGTGGGGAGAAAGCATCCCTGGCCAGGACCAAGCAAGCACACAGAACCTGCACTGAGGGGGAACCTGAGGAGGCCGTCAGCAGTCCAGCTGACCCTTGAACAACACGGATGCTGACCCCCTAGAGCAGTCAAAAAACCACGTAAACTTTTGATTCCTCAAAAATGTATTTACTAATAGCCTACTACTGACTGGAAACCTTACCAATAACATAAACAGGCAATTAACACCTATTTTGTATGTTATATGTATTATGTATTGTATGCATGCAATAAACTAGAGAAAAGAATATAAATAAGAAAATCATAAGAAAGAGAAAATACATTTACAGTTTTTGTTGAAAAAATCCACATGTAACTAGGCGCATAGTTCAAACCTGTACTCAGGGGTCAACTATCTTTCCAGTGGGTGGAGGTGGGGGTGGGGTGGGGGCTGGATTCTAGACTTTATTCAGCCTGTCATGAATCTTTCAGGACACTGAGCATCCCTGGCCTGGACAGTAAATGTCATCGGCACTCCCCTCTTCCCCTGCCTTTGTGCAACTATAAACCAAAACATGTCTCCACACATTTCCAACTTCCCCTCTGGGGTCAGCACAGCACCCCTTGTCAAGAGAGCTATGGCACAGGCGGGGGGCAGGGGGAGGAGTATGGATGGTGGGAAGGAGTGGCTGGAAAAGGGGGTAAAGAAGTTAGGTGATGATAAGGTCACAAAAACCCAGGTGAGGACTTTTTCTCAGTGAGGGGTTTAAGGTCACAGTTACATGGTGGAGTTTGCACATGTAAGATTGGCAAGAGAGCATGGGGTTATGGGGCGGGGGGGCGGGTGAGGAGTCGTAGAGAAGTCAGTGGTGGAAATCAAGAAAGTTTGCAAGTTTGAAAAGACGGAGATATGGCAACTGATTGGATTTCTTATTTATGGGCACTGATTGACTGCCCTACATACACATGAGTTCCGTTACACTTAGAACTGCCATTTAGAAGCATGTGTTCACCCCGCCCCCAGAGTAGCATAGGGGCACGGCACCAATTTGAGACAGTCTGAGGCACTTTTGAAGCATTGAAGGGGATCTTGGTCTAATAGAAAGTTGCCTTTAGGCCTCCCTCTGTCCTCCCAGTCCTGCCTGAAGCTGTCCCTCAGACACTGCCCCAAACTCAAAGCCTGCGGAGTTTTGCTTGACTGGGCACCACGGTCACAGGGGTAGCTTCATGTCATTGTTTCATACTATGTGGGTTGTGTCATAAAGACAGTGAATTTTACCAAAATCCTCTCCTCACTGTCCATGGGGAGAGTCTTAAGTACATGTCAGTGCTGTTCACTTGGGCACATAATTGTTGGGAAGAAATCTTTCTGAGAAGGTGTGAGTGCATTGTTCATTCCTTAGAAAGCTTCCAAGAATTTTGCTTTGCTTATTTTTGCATGGTTTTGGATAGACTTTACAAAGCACTCCTTTCCTGATGGAGTTTGTGATGATTCATTTCAAGTTTCAAAATAAATTTTTCCACTCAAGCAATTCAGTAAATCAGATTTCTTCCAACCATCACAACTTTACGGTTACTCCCATGGCCTGCCTGCAGCTCCCACCCTTTGATCTGAACAGTGAATATAGTTTAAAACCAGACAAGTCACCTTCATAGGCACCGAAATTCATCAGGAGCCTTGGTTTCAGGCCACACTTAGGTTTTCCATTGGTGTATTCCATCTGCATATTTGAGCAACCCTCCTTGAAGAGGAATGTGGTTATTGGCAAAAGAATGTAAAATCAGTTTTCATTTTTAAAAAAGGAAATTTTCCAATTTTTCTTGATGAAATGTAAGAAGGAGGTGATCGGAAAGAGACTACTGAATACTTACTAGCAGAAAATTTTTTCAAAAATATGTGTTCTGGATTGCTCACAGTCCATACCCTTAGAACCATTCCCACCCACTTCCAGACGAAAAAATACCATATGGGTACTTACTATATTGGCACTAATTAAGCAACAAGGTTTCTCAACATTTTGGAAGAATTTTATACTTTTTAGTAAATATGCTACTGGAAGATTAGGCATGTTTTATAAACTGAAATAATGCACGTGCATAAAATGAAACATAGTGTACTTCTTTCTGTGGCATTATTGGGTCATTTTAGCTTGAACTGTTTATGACCTAAACCTGTTACTATACACTTGGCTATTTTATATCATGTAAACCCTGATGGTTTGCATTGTTTTACATTAAGCACAATTTGAGCAAGGCCACCATTGTTCTCTGAGGTTGCACCTTCTTAAACTCAGCATTCACTCATTATAAAGAAAAGGACAATGATTATGTTCTTTATGCCAGGCCAGTACCGGTTTCTGGGCATACAGTCACGTGTATAACAGGCACATTCCCTGCCCTTATGGAACTTAACACCTACAGAAGGCAAGCTTGCACAATGAGAAGTATTGCAAAAGTAAAAAGGTCAAGGTCAAATGTATGTATGCCAAGGAAAGCTAACCTGGTCCCATTGAGTTTTAAGGCTTTCTTCCTGGAGGATGTGACAGCAGAGTTAAAGGATGAGCATCAGTGTGTCAGGTAAAGGGTAGAGAGAAAAGGGATGTGGGATAGCCTGGTTGAGAGTGATTTCAAGTGCAGAAGGCATATGTGGATGGTGGTGGGGAACACAGTGTGACATTCAGATTGCCTTGGGATGACAATGATGGAGACAAGGACATCAGACCTCCCAGGCTTTGGGGGATTTGTGAGTCTTTGTATTATAAGTTTAATGGAAGCCACTGATGAGCAGAGAGCCATATTTCTGATTTATTTTAATATAACCACACTGGGAGGATGATTGTTTGAGTCCAGGCTGGCTGCTGCCTGGTCTACTGTAGTGACAACGGCAGTGGAGAGAAGTAGAGGGACTAAAGGGCTGCTTTGGAGGTAAAGTTGGAAGAATTCAATATCACATTAATGAATCTTCCCTAATCTACCCAATTGTAATATGTTCTAAACCCTTCAAAAGAGTAGGCCGTTGCAGTCACAAAGTTTACCAAAATACTATATTTTAAAGTCAGGTACATGAAACCATAAATTGACATTTTGTTCCCCTTTAAGTCACTGACCGTACCGTGTACAGATTTTAAAAGATCTAAAATAAAGATCCAGAGATGAACATTAAATGCTAAATGGAGGGGGGGGCGGGGAATAGTAGCTCCACGTGGCCTCTGCCATCTGGAAAACCTTGAGAGGCCAGGGCAGTGCAGGGGACGCTCATAAAATCCTGCAGCATATAAGTGAGTGAGTGGAACTTGCTCACTAAAAACTAGAAAGACAGGACACTCTAGGAGCTTTTCGATTTATACAAATGAAACTACAGCTTATAAATCTAAATAACTAGTACAATACACTTAAAATAAGACCAGGTTTCCAAATTCAAAATACATTTTTTTTCTGTTTTGACGTGCTTTAAACACAGTGGACTGGTAGATACAGCTCTGGAGATGTCCTGCCCACACATCTATAGCACTGCTGTTTGGAAACACAGTTTGGTTGGAAGGGCCATTATTTCCATTCTGTTAAATATTTCTTAGGTTTCAGTGTCTCTTTTAATAAACTCTACATTACATGTATTTTAAAGAGTTGGATTTAGTGTAATGTTATAAGAAGTGTGAGCCAGAGTACCCAGATTTGACCTTTATAACTTTATCAGGAAGTTGAATCAAGGTGTGTTAGCCAGGGTGGGAATAGCTGCTACAACAAACAATCCCAAATCCCAGGGGCTTACCCAGTAAAGGCTTACTTCTTACTTATGTCACTACCAAATGGAGGACTGCATTGTTCATAGGTGTAGTTACCATATTTTCTGTATTTTTGATGCTCTGACATTAGGAGCCTTGATCCTGAAGAGACTATCCCTTCCAGGGTTAACAAATTCCTAGAGAGAGCAAATTACTTCCTTGCAAGATCAAAGCAACCAGCCTAGAACCCACACCCCCACCATCTCCTTTATCAAACTCCCACACACCAAGTCAATATCCTCCTGACCTAAACCCTGGGGCCAGGAACCAGACAACTATGGACTGTCTTAAACCCAGTGCCTGAGGAAATTATTAAACTATTTAATCCTAGGCTAACAGCGTACCTACCCTGCCCTGCCCATTTCCTTCCTTGAAAACTGTAATAACGGCTCTGGGCCATGCTCTCCCCTCTGCCTCCTTGACCAATCCTGGTGCTTCTACATGTAGCCCTGCATGGGGTCCTGTGCCTCCTGTTTCTGGGGATCTGTAAGTATAAGTATAAATTTTTTCCTCTTGACACTCATTTCATGTGTGCGTGTCTTACTGAGCCTGAGTAAAATAAAACTGGGTCCAATTCAATACAATGGGACTCCATTTAGTGCATGTCCCCTGAGTTTACCCTCAGCCTTAACACTGTAAGGGAGACAATCAGGAGCAGCATAGCTTGTTCTTAACCATCTCTGGCAAGAAGTGGGCCATCACTTCTGCTCATGTCTGAGTGGCAACAAGTAGTTTCAGGGCTCCAACTGGGTACCAGGGACTGGGGAATGTTATTTAGCTGGGCACCCGAGCATAAGCAAAGAGTCTATGGCCTCATAAAGTGGCTGTTTAACATTGGCAATTGAGTGTACTTTCCATCCTCTTTACTTCCTTTTAAAAATCTATTTTTAGTAAACAAGTGAAAAAAGAAAAATATTGAAATTTGAGTTTCATATTCATCAGAAATAGCCATAGAGAAGAGAAAATCTAGCAAAAGGCTTATATAACCAGGAACTTAACCCAACGTTGGTTATAAATGTAATTATAATCACTAACACTTGAATAAACTCTACCTTTTATAGACTCTTTCCAATATTTTTTACTACTCTTTATAGAGAAAGGAAAAAATAAATTTTCTCTTCATGAAAACATAGTGTTGGAAGCAGAAAACCTCATTTCAGTTATTGTTCAGGCAGTACAAGCATTTGAACAGAATGGGTTCTAAAAGTTTGTAAATTTGTTATGTGAAACTTGGAATACATTTTCACTGTTGAGATTAATCTAAGAGTAGCTGGTTGGCATTGTACCTCCTCTGAACCTCTGGAATCTTAAAAGGGCCCAGAAGTGAGGTTGAGAAATAATTCCTGATAATATTCAGGAATTGGGGCTGCTCTGAACAAGTGCTTCTGAAAGATCTCTAAGCAAAAGGGCAGGAGAGGGAAAGCGGGAGATGCTGGGCATCTGCTCTCCAACCCAAATTCTTGGCACATGCCTCGATGTCAACGGAATGGTGCCACCTCCACCTTAATTCTCCCCACTGAGTCACATGTGCTCGAGCTTCCTGTGGTGGTTAGTTCATGTGCTCCATGGGTTCTTACTACATTCAAAATACACCTATAAATCCACCCCATCTGTTTTCCTGATTATTAAATCCGATCCTCTCTGACTGTACTGTGCTATGCTATAACGTCTTCAAATTTTGCTTTTTGTCAAAACCGTTTCTGAGTAGACTTTTGTGGTTTAGCTGGGTAATGAGGTAATGTTTTTAATGAGCATTTAATTGAAATGGCATCTTTATAAATGTCATCAGCCTAGCCCTTTGGAATATTCTGAAGTAAGTTCCTTGATCATTCTGTCTGTTAGGAAAATGAGACATACTTTTCTTACAAACCCTGGGTTTTCCTGCAGTTATTTTCAAAGAGGTTTTTGCATGCAGCATTTTGAGCTGCCACTGCTAATGTGGAGGGCTATGTGGTTTTGTCCCAATTGTCCACAATAGTCTGTGTCAGTGACTGTGTTTCTAAACCTCATTTGGCTAATCCTACATTATGTTGGATCCAACCAGATTCTGCAAATAATATCAGCCTGGGAGAACCGGCTTAACCACTGCTGTGGGTCAGTGGATCCTGAAGCCTAGCATTACCTGGGCCTCTAAGACACACACTGGCTGTAGGCAACGCCCTCCTCTCTCTTTTCACCTTCAAAGGGGTGAATCTGATCCTGGATTTGCAAAAGACTGACATCTCAGATTGTTCAGTTAAATGCCAACTGTTCTTGATGCAACAGGCAGTTAGTTACTCCTTCTTGCCCCTCCTCTTGCTGGTAGCCTTTGTGTGCTAATGATGGGTTCGGTCAGGCTGGTTAACATAAGGAAACAAAGGTTTGGTGAGATCACAGCTCTCCACATGCACTTTTGGTGGATCTCTTTTATAGGGAACTTCTTAGAGTCTTGCAGGGCTTGGCACCTGCTGACCTCAACACCTGGCACCTAGTACCTCAGCCCCACCCCCACCTCGGCTGCTCACCATCCCATTGGGGCAGGATGGAGTCAGGCTGGAGCCCCCTCCAGACCTCTATGCAGGCTGAGTCCCTTTTTTCGCCAGAATTGTCCTTTCCCTTCTCACTGCCCACCTCCTCCCAAATATCCATCTATCCCATCCCATGCTGCTTTGTCTGAAGTAATGTTCTTACTACATTTACATAGGTGGGGTGGAATGATGTTTGGAAGGCTGGCTTGGGGAACCTAACTACTGACCTTGGTTTGGGGGTTCTTTTTCCTCTATCAAAAAACATCATGGGAATTTTTAATATCTGACTAAAATTAAAACAGCTAAACTATAGGAAAGATACTTTCCTGACTAGAGTGTTGGAATCACCACAGTACTGTTAACACTAAGCAAAGTGGGAAGAAATAATTTGGCAGAAACAACCTTTAGGAGTAAACCTGGACAATCAAAGCAGGCTTTTCCAGCCTGGGGTTACCAGCAAGCTATAGCTCATTAATGCATTCATCCACAAATGGTTTCATAGGACTTCTGATCTCTCCTTCAGGGATATGCTATTGGCAAGTTTTAACAAGGAATGATACCCACAGGGATTTGCCTCTAAAACATTTGAAATATAACCTGTAAGAGAGCAATCCATTCTGTGGGATTTTCTGAGCCAGGGTGTACAGAGTGGTAACTTGTGACTTGTTTAGAAGATGCATCTTTTCAGAAGTGCTTGGCATGTCCCGAACCTCAAGTTGTTTTAGGAGTTCCTCCTCCAAGGAATAAATTATTTCCAGATGATATTAGTTTGTCTGGGACAGGAGATACTCTTTCCTAAGCGGAATACTAAAATGTGATGGTGAGTTATCCTTCTGAAATGAACTAAAAGGTTAGGTTAATTCTGTCTTTATTACAGTTAGTTTAAGTGTATTTAAATGACCTCAAGGTCAACATTTTATTTAATGCCAGTAGCACTTTGCTATCATGACAAGTAGAAATGAATGCATAATAAAACTTTAGAAGCTACATTTGGGAAGGATCCTTTGGTTTCCCCACATGTTCCTCCTGCCCATGCCGAACTGCCCACAAAGTGTTCAGGAGTCTTAAGGGTCTCCATGGAGGCTTTCTCCTCCTAAGTGAGCCATCAGTCCTGTTGGTAATCAGAGTTTACCCCTTCTGAAGACCACCAAGCATTGAGGGATTTTTAAATTAATTGAAATATAAACAACTATAGCAGCCAGTGGCTACCATATTGGACACCACCAGTGCCACCCTCCTGGGAAGATTGCTATAATCATTCCCATACCAGCATTGCACTTAGTGTTACTCCAGTTTGGGTAGTCCAAGATCTGTTCTCCCATAAAAGCTAGACTATTTCTTTAAAAGCATCACTCATACCAGTTTACTCCCTGCTCAGAATCCTCCAGTGATTTCCTATCACAATCCTAATATATAAAAACCCAGGGTCCGTAACAACCAAAGACTCAACCGACCAGAAGTCAGTCCTACAGTCAGTGCTGGGTTGCTGCGGGTGGGGGGACCCAGCACTGACTGCCGAGGGGGCTGAGGATCAGGCCCGGAGAGAGGCAGGGTCTGACCCATGGCAGCTTTTGATCAGCCATTGCCCCTCTCTTTCTCTCTGGGTTTTGTCAGCAGCTGCAACTCTGTTTCTCTCCGGGCCACAGCAGGGGCTGCTGATCAGCCCCACCTCTCTGATCAGGCCCAGAGATAGGCCCAGAGATGCTGACTGGCATAGAAACCGACCAATCATAACCGAATCTGGGAGAAGTGCAAGGAGCCAATGGCTGCCTCAGAGGCGGAGCTTTTGACGCTGACTGGCATAGAAATCAACCAATCAGAACCAAATCTGGGTGAACTGTGAGGAGCCAATGGCTGCCTAGGAGGTGTAGCTTTTGACTCTGACTGGCATAGAAACCGACCAATCAGAACCTAATCTGGGTGAACTGTGAAGGCAGAACCTAAGGTGGGGGCTGAGGAGGGATTTTAATGGCAACAACTGTTTGATGTAAGGTGTAAGAAAGCAGTTCAATTTTTTAATGACCTGTTTGGCAATATAGTTCATATGGCTGGCTATCAGTCCAGATATAGGGATTATGTATTTTTGTCGGCCAAGAGCATCTCCGCCTGCTGAAAAAGGCTTTCTTCCTCCCCCTATTTAAGCAATGCTATCCTATATAATCTATCTATACTAATAAAAGGGTAATATGCTAATTAGATCGGGTCAAGCGGCCATCTTCCAGATGTCCAACTTCCTTCCAGACAAAACCATGATGGTGGGGGCCGAGGCAGAGAGGGCAGTTGGGGGCAAGATCAGGCCTGCAGGAGAGGGCAGTTGGGAGCAGTCAGGCAGGCAGGGGAGAGTAGTTATTATTGAGATCAGGCCATCAGGGGAGGGTATTTGGGGGCAACCAGGGCGGCAGGGGAGGGCAGTTGGGGATGAGATCAGGCTGGCAGGGGAGGGCAGTTAGGGGGGATCAGGCAGGTAGACAGAAAGGTTAGGGGTGATCAGGCAAGCAGGCAGAGGGGTTAGGGTCAATCAGGCAGGCAGGCAGAGGCAGTTAGGGGTGATCAGGCAGGCATGCAGGTGAGCGATTAGGAGCCAGCAGTCCCAGATTGCAAGAGGGATGTCAGACTGCCGGTTTAGGCCTGATCCCTGTGGGTCGGCAATCAGACATCCCCCAAAGGGTCCCCGATTGGAGAGGGTGTAAGATGCTGAGGGAACCCCCCCATGCGCCAATTTTATGCACCAGGCCACTAGTCTTTATATATAAAAGCCTAAGAGACCTTTACAACCAAATGACCAGAACAACCGGTCGTTATGACATGCATTGACCACCAGGGGCCAGACACTCAATGCAGGAGCTGCCTCCTGGTGGTTAGTGAGCTCCCACAGCAGGAGCGCCGCTCAGCTAACCAACCCGTCCCAGCAGCCTACCAGCCCAGTGGCAGCCACTCACTCCCTCAGTAGTCCTGCAGGTCCAATATCCAGAGAACAGGCCAGGCACCAATGGACCAGCGCTGCTGGCATGATTCTGACAGAACTGCTGGCCTCCTGGAAGTCGGCCCCAAGTACTGTGGCCCGCTTCCCCTCCCTAGATGCGCCACAAGAAAGAAAGGATATAAAAGCAGCTGCCAGGTGGCTCCCGGCAACCCGTGTGAATGTCAGTGGGATGGATCCAGATCCCAGGCCAGCAAGGGCATCCCACTGCCCAGCCTCACCCCCACTCCCCTGGAGACCCCACCCATGCGCGAATTCATGTACCAGGCCTCTATTTAACAATATGGTAAAACCCCAACTCCTTGCAATGGCCTACGTTAATTTGACCCTTCTGTCTAAGTATTTCCGAGTTTCACCAGCCAAACTGGTCTTTGTGATGGTCTTTGAGCTCATCTGTGTGTCTATATTCAGACTGTTGGCAATTTCTCTCTGCTTGGAATGCTCTCCCCTTAGATATTCATTTAACTCACCCCTTCATACTGCTCAGATCTGCTCAAATGTTACCTTCTCAAAAAGATTTTTCCTGAACTCCCTATCTAAAAGAGCAGCCTCTGTCATGCTCTGTTCCATTATCCTACCTTATATTTCTTTATAGAACTTACTAGAGGCCTGGTGTACCATGCATGGGTGGGGTCCCTTGGACTAGCCAGTTATTGGGGCCGACCGGGGGCGGGGTGGGAGGGGTCAGCCAGCCGGGGGGAGGGACAGAGGGATGTTGGCTGGCTGTGGGAGATTGGCTGTGGAAGTTCACTGACCACCAGGGGGCAGCTCCTGCATTGAGCATCTGCCTCCTGTAGGTCAGTGCACATCATAGCAACCAGCCAACTGGTCGTTCGGTCGTTCAGTCATTCAGTCACTTAGGCTTTTATATCTATAGATTACACCTGACATTTTATTGCACATGTATTTGTGTTTATGTTCTGGCTCCCTCACTATAGTGTGAGCTACTTGAAGGCAGGGACCTTGTCTCCCCATTCCCATAATAGTACCTGGCATAAAGTAGACTTCAAATAAATATTTGTTGTATAAAGAAAGAATATTGTTATCTCTTTCAAGGCTATAATCTATATTAGAATCAAATAAATGGTCCCCTGTCTAATCTCAAGTGTTTCTTTATTGAGGCATGCTTTTAAAATGTCACATTTAGCCCTAGCTGGTTTGGCTCAGTGGATAAAGTGTCAGCCTGCAGACTGAAGGGTCCTGGGTTCGATTCCAGTCAAGGGCATATGCCTGGTTGCGGCTCAATCCCCAGTAGGGGGCATGCAGGAGGCAGCCAATCAATGATTCTCTATCATCATTGATGTTTCTATCTCTCTCTCCCTCTCCCTTTCTCTCTGAATCAATAAAAACTTATTAAAATAAATAAATAAATAAAAATAAAATGTCACACTTATTATTAAAACAATCTTAGGGCCATTTACCGAAAAGTAAACCCCACAATTTTGAATAGCTATTTGGTAATACAGCAACTTGTTACCTTCTTGGTTAATTTAGCCTCTCCCTTATTTTTTTGAAATTTTCCCTTCCTATTTATTTATTTATTTATTTTTGTTAATCCTCACTCAAGGATATTTTTCCATTGATTGTTAGAGAGAATGGAAGGGACGGGGAGAGACAGAGAGAGAGAATGTGAGATAAATGCATTGATTGGTTGCCTCCTGCAAGTGGCCCTATCAGGCCAGAGTCGAGCCTGAAACTGAAGTAGGTGCCCTTGACTGGAATTAAACCCGGCACCCTTCAGTCCATGAGCCAATGCTCTATCCACTGAGCCAAATCAGCTAGGGCTCTCTTTCTTCCCTTTTAATGAAATCCTACCTAAGCTTCGTCTCTCTTTACCACCTCCTCTCCCTAAGCTTTGAGATCATTCCTTTTAAAGTTTGTGGTCATTGTCTCTCTCCTCCTCCTCCTCCTCCTCCGCCTCCTAGGAAAACCCTTACATTCCCCACTCTAGAATCATGAAGAAGGGCATGCCCTGGCACTAGGTCTAGGGTTCCAGGATTATCAGATCTACCTGTGACGACACTTGATTATTACTGTGTTTTAGAAAACTAAGCAGATTTTAATTCTTTAATAGGATTCTTCAACAAGCACAAGGGTAAATCCCTGAGCTTAATTATGTGTGGGTTGAAATTTTGAACACAAAAGCTCCTATATACTTGGCCGGTAGGCCACAGGTCTGAATTTGAGCATAAAACAGAATAAAAGGAGATTGGCCATTCAAAGAAACCATTCCCGATCTTAACATAGGCTTTGACCCCTCTGGACAAAAACTGCCATTTTCACAGCAGGCTAGCTGAGATGAATTAGACAATTCTATTTTGTTTGCTTCGTTTGGAGAAAATACACAAAAATAATTCAGAATCACAGGCATAATTTTGGAAATTCCTTTATGTGTTGACAAATATTTCTAAAGTTTTGCTTTTATATTCTGAATAAAATAGACTGTAGTGCTGTCCTCCGGAGGTTAGTAGTAACTTCTTTGTTTTTCAGACACTGCGTTGGCCAACGGTCATGCCACAGACTATTTATTTGTTGGAAATATTGTTTACACGGTAAGTTTATTTCTCTGTGTACTGAGCCATTCTTAAAGAGCCAGGTGTGGACTCTGCTTCTCAAAACCCTTTATATAAAGCTGTTTTCATTATCATTTATTTCAGATCGTTAAACTATATATTTTAGAGTCCTTAAAGCTCAGAATGGTTGTGAAATGCTGACCTCATTTTCTGGTGAAGATTAAGCAGGGTCACGGTTTCTGCACAATGATGAACAGATTTCCCCATTCTTTAAATGGCCATTCCAGGTCTACCTATGGGGGGCGGGGGGGAGGGACACTGAAGAAGGTGATTTCTCCCAAGTTAAATAAAGAGCAAAATTAACTATTACTTGTGAGGAGACAACCACTAAAATGAGGGCTTTACTTGAAGTAAATCTGTCTGTAGTCCCTAAAACTAGCCCCAGGGCAGCGGTTCTCAACCTGTGGGTCGCGACCCCTTTGGGGGTCAAACCACCCTTTCACAGGGGTCACCTAAGACCATCGGAAAACACATATATAATTACATTTTTTGTGATTAGTCACTATGCTTTAATTATGTTCAATTTGTAACAATGAAATTGGGGGTCACCACAACATGAGGAACTGTATTAAAGGGTTGCAGCATTAGGAAGGTTGAGAACCACTGCTCTAGAGCATTAGCACCAAGATAGCACTTGCCCAGTGCAGCTGCCTTGGAGGAATTGCCTCGGAGAGGATACTTGGGATGCCTCCTGGAAAGTAACTAACCCATGAAGAATAATACCGTCTCCCAAATGCCTCTTTCCTTCACAGTATGTTGTTGTCACTGTTTGTCTGAAAGCTGGTTTGGAGACTACAGCTTGGACTAAAGTAAGTTTTCTCTAGAATTATTTCTCTATTTACTCTAGATATTTTTCCTGGTATGATACTCTTTTTAAGCCTTGGAAAAACAGTAAGCAATGTCCAACTGTCTTATTTTATTTTGCATGTAAAAATGTGGTTTGATCTTTATCAGGGCAAATTTGCAATCCAAAGTTTTCTGATGATTCATTTGCTTGGCACTTAATAAAGCTCTAAGCTATTAACAGTAATCTCATTTCAAATGTATATGCACATTGTAAAAAAAAATATATATATACAAAATACAGGCCAGAAAGGAGAATTTTTAATTTCTATAACTTTATCATCAAGAGATATATGACCACTTCGCTATATGACTTTCTAGATTTTGTTCTATGTGTTTTTAAAAGATAATGCATTATAGAACATAGAGCTTTGTCATCTTTTTCACTTAAAAATACATTACAATCATTTTCCATCCCTTGGGGTATACTTCTATAAAATCATTGTTCATTATTAGAGTATTAGTCTTACCAATATTCCATCACTTATTTCCAATGTTTGGAGATTATGCCATTAGTTTCATGATTGTCTGCCACTACTGTTTAAATAGGCTTCTAATTCTGTGCTGAGACAATGGGAATGAGTGGGAGATTAATGTCAAAACAGGGAATCTCTTAAGAAACAATGGAAATTAATCCAGGTGAGAGGGGATAGTGGTTTAGCCTGAGACTTTAAAGGAGGAGGTAGTAAGAAGTGTTTATTGGTTCACAAAATCATACAGGTTTCAAATGTGTGACTCAACAGAACATGATCTACATACTGCACCAGGCACCCACTGCCCCAAGCACAGTCTCTTTCTGTTCCCATTTATCCCCCCTTTGCCCTCCTGCACCTACCCTCACCACCTCCTTTTCCCTCTTGCTATCAACACACTGTTGTCTGTTCTATGTTTCATATATGTGTTTTTTATACCTTCTTTCATCCACTCCCCTACCTCCCCCCATTTCTGATACCTGTCAGTCTGTTCCATGTATCCATTGAGAATCATGATATTAAAAGGACAAATAACAAATAATTCACAACTCAGTAGATGGTTAAAGGGGCGTCATAAGATGTAATATCCATTCCAGATTTTTTTAAAAAGTTACAGTATTTGGAAAATGAAAAGAACAATGCCTCAAAATGGTAAATAAAAACATATTGTTTGTTTTGTCTGTTCAGTGTTCTGTTACTAAACTAATGAGACCTTGTTTTATATAGCTCCAAATTGGAGCAACTGGTGAGGAATAAGACGGGCCTTCTAATACTATGGGTGGATCTAGAGGAAGATCAGCTGTGGTGGCCAAATCACCTTTGTCTTCAGGGTAGTTTGGAGCCACTAGTCATTTGAACTCATTGTTAAACATTTGGAGACAAGGAAATTGGAAGAGTGAATTCTCCAATGACTTCAGAGTCGTAGGAATCTTCCCATAAGGAAGGCTAGCTTGGACACAGAGGTTGTGCAGCTGGTGGAGTCAGGTGGCTCTCCTGTGCCAGTGGGGCGGCCCTGCCTGAGTATGTGTTTTCTTCTGCAGTTCAGTCACCTGGCTGTCTGGGGAAGCATGCTGATCTGGCTGGTGTTTTTTGGCATCTACTCAACCATCTGGCCCACCATTCCTATTGCTCCAGATATGAAAGGACAGGTCAGTGCTACTAACTGTGAGTGGACTTCCTGTGTCTCATGAAATGATCCTTTCCTGTGTGGGGGCTTTCTGTGTCTCATGACAACAATGAACTTCAGGAGAGTTGGTGTGCCTCTTGCCATAGAAATGTATCAGGAGGGAAACAAACCAAATCAAAGCACCGGGAAGTGGTTGTCCGGTCCGCAGAAACGGCATTTGCAATTTTAACTGTTGTGAAAATTGTCAGCCTAAATCCTCTGACCTACCCAGCATTTCCACGTTTCTGTAATGAATTCTCTGTGAATTACACACAATTCTGATGTGTACAATTCATGCCTCTTGGAAAACTAGGGATATTTGATGTTGCACCATAATCCAATGAATGTGTCGATTTTTGTTTTGATGTTAAGTGTATATTTATACTCTGGTTAGTTAATAATTAGTCACCTGTGAAAGATAAATCTAATATCTCTATTAACCAGACCATTAATTAGTCAGAATATGTTCATCTCTTGAACTAAAAAGACTGTGATTGAAGATTTTTACACTTGTTTCCATTTTTTCACAATTTCCTTATATTTTTCATTGTCCAGTGTTGGAGATTGAGCCATCAATAATGACAGACTGAATCTTAGAATTCCCCAGTATAGGGTCTGGAGAGAAGCTTGACAATCCCAGGTTCTAAACCTCCTCCAGGCCCAGAGCCAGCACTCCTACTTCTAATCTATTCCCTGGGTCCTTAGGACCTTGAGTTTCTTTCCCGAACAGCCAAAAGCCCACTTCCCACGCCTATCTGATTCTATCCCTAGTTCCAGGCCAGTGTGAACACTCCTGGGCCCAAGGGGCTGCTATTTTCAGAGGGTGTGCACTGAGTCCGTTGGATGTTAACACTGGTGTGCACAAACATTTGCATGAGGATGCTTGTGCTGTAGGACAGGACCACGGGTAGGAAGAAACGGACTGTGGGTCAAGGGCTTCTTCTGTATCCACTGGTGTTCCTGGCTCAGGAATACATATTTTAGGGGCAGGCCTGTACATGGCACACGTGGCTGCTATAATCTTTGCCTCACTTACTCTGCAGAAATGAACCAAAACTCCTGGGTCTGCCCCAGTCCAGGTACACGTCCAGCAGCTGTTTCCTGTAAAATAATCCAAAGGTTGCATTGCTTGTCTCTTTCAATTGGTAAATCAATTAGCTGATGTACCACAAGGTGCCCAAGTGGCTGCCTTTGTGGATGGGTGCTCAGAGGCATTTCCCCCTGGAGTGGGCTTCTATATTTTTAATGCATCTTTGCTTTCTGTAAGGAACAAACACAAACACATACACTTTCTTTTTCAAATCCAAGTGACAGAGGAAATTACAGAGCAGTGAATGGATCGAGGAGATTGTTGTATAGCAAAAGGAGCATTTCCCAGCAAAGACACTTTGTGTACATTTAAGGAAATCAATTATATTTTTATGCAACATGGTCTGTCCCCAAAAAGCAAGTCAAGGAAAGTATTTACAACAATCTTAGTCACTTGTAAGTTGTCAGTATCTAGATATCTGCTTTGGGTTCTCTCCCTTCTAAGGGAGGGTGAGGCCTGACGAATATTTTATTTGGGAATTTTACTTGCAGGGCAATAAAGGGGACTACAGCTGATTGCTGTAGATAGTTTCTAAATTAGAGGACGGTGACAGCTGACAGGATGGACTCAGTTGATATGTGACTGGCTAATAAAGCCAGTTCCTTTAAAAGCCGCTCCCAGTGCCAAACCAGAGACACACTCTTAGGTTGGTTGCTGATTCTCGCTCCCATCAAGAGGTTGACTTTCAAAGTGTAGGGACCACATTTGCCAGACAGTCATTAACATGCCACATTTTCACTATCCAAGTTGCATGCTGGTCTGAGTGGTTCGAAGGCTAGTCTTAATGGTGAAATTTCCATAGTTGGAGACTTTTTGAAGACATTTAATGAGCTATTTCTACCACCCAAAAGCAAAGAAATTGTATATTAAATCATCTGTCATTTCAGTATAAAAACATTTTATTTTTTACTTATACCATGTCATTTAACTTTTTTGCTGGTTGGTTTGTTTTCATGAGACAAATGATGTTTTGAAATCAAACACGTCTGGCTGAGAGTGAGGCTTTCATTAGACATTGAATGAGATGATTAATGTAGTCTTCGTGTCATGGGATTCCTTAGTCGGTAATCCACTGTCTGTGTTTAAAGAGCCGTTTATTATCTGCAGTCTTTCTCTGGGAAGAATTCTGATTGGGGACAGGGTATCAGAAAATAACCTCAGAGCCAACTTTAGGACTATTTCACTTGGTATCTGACACCCAATGGTTTGTTCTTTGAAAAGTGATAGAGGATTATTTAAAAAAATGTTTAAGATTTTTAAATTGATTTTTTTTTAGAGAGAGAGAGAAAGGAAGAGGGAGAGAAAAACATCAATGAGAGAGAAAGAAACATCGATGTGATCAGCTGCCTCCTCCATGCCTCCTACCAGGGTTTGAGCCTGCAACCCAGGCATGACCAATCAGGGCAAAAAAACATTTTTAACACTTTAAAAATCAAGTGGGAGGAGACTGACTAAAACTAGCCTAAAGTCTAATTTTCTGCTTCCTCAAAAAAAAAAAAAACAACGGGAGGAACTGGGCCCAGGTGTAATCAGCAAGAGGACTGACTTTTTGGGGGAACTGTTCAAAATATGCCCAAGCCATGTTCATCCCTTTGGTTCGAGGTTGATGTTAGGGCAGTGATGGCGAACCTTTTGAGCTCAGCGTGTCGGCATTTTGAAAAACCCTAACTTAACTCTGGTGCCGTGTCACATATAGAAATTTTTTGATATTTGCAACCATAGTAAAACAAAGATTTATATTTTTGATATTTATTGTATATATTTAAATGCCATTTAACAAAGAAAAATCAACCCAAAAAATGAGTTCGCGTGTCACCTCTGACACGCGTGTCATAGGTTCGCCATCACTGTGTTAGGGACTACATGTTTGTGTTCCTTAAATATATTGAGGTCCCACCCCGAAGGTGATATATTTGGAGGCAGGGTCTTTGGAGGTAATTAGGTCATGAATGGGGTTAGTGATCTGACAAGAAGAGACCAGGGACTAGCTCACATTTCCTGCCATGCAAAGATACAAGGAGAAGTGAGACGTCTGCAGCCTGGAAGAGGGCCCTTGCTAGAACCCTAATATCAGACTTCCAGCCTCCAGTAACCTGAGAAATAAATCTCTGTTACTGATAAGTCAGTCAGTCTGTGATATTTTGTGATAGCAGCTGAGCTAAGACAGTTGGTGAGTGCTTAGGAGGGAGGGGGAAAGTCTGCTTTATCATCATCACCATCATCATGATCATTATTTTAAGAATGTTTCTAGTTATTTTTATAAACCGTTTTTGAAAGAGCAGGTTTTTGGCAAATAAACATGGTTCCTTTGAGCTCTAGAATGAAGCTAGTGTCTGATGGCAAAGGGCATTTCTCACCCAGGAGCCGGAGACAGACTAACACACCAGACGTTGTCTATTCATAACATCATAAAATGTTGAAAAGATGCATTGTTTCTGCTGGGGTTTCCTAAACTAATTTGATTAAATATTTCTTTGTCTCATTATATTTGGAGTTTTTCTCACGAGGGGGAAGGCAGGTTTTCCCTGAGGGCAGAGGGAAGGAAGGCTGTAGAAGGAGAGTGATTTTCCACTGTCAGAGTCTCTATCTTCCCTAAAGCACCTCAAGGTATGGTGGGTGAAACCCAACAAGACAAGGAGCCAGGAAGTCCCAGGGAAAGTTGCTGAAATCAAAAAAGTCATCTGTATACTTCCTCTCCCAAAAATATGCAACATTTGTGGGATTTTAAGGAACACCCTGTTTTTCCATTTTTCTAGGCCTAAGCCAGGTCTAATGTGAATTAAAAACTCAAGTTATGTCTCTCCTTGGGATAATACCAAAGTCCTCAGCTGGGGAAAAAATGTATGATGATCGTTATCTGTAATAGAAGACCATTTGTTTTTCTTTCTGCCAATAGCAAAACCATAGGTAACAAGCTTGTCCATATCAGGTCCCCAAAGCCAGTGCTTGAAGGTGAATGACAAATTCTTTTTGTCCAAAGTTGTCTGCTGAAGTAGAGCTTTGAATTAGAGAGATGAGGAGACCTTGACTTAAAACTGGATCAGAGAATATGCTTGTATTTTCTTCATGAGCTTTTTACTTTAGGAGTGTCTGAGGAGATGCCATCTTATTTGACCTCTGTTTAAAACTCAAGCGACCTGCCCCAACTAGTTTTGTAACCTTTAGTAAATCATTTAAACTGCATTGATATCAGCAAAGTCAAAATAATATCACCCGCCCTGATTACCTTACAGGCTATAACAAGATAACCTGAGGCAAATGTATAACATGCAGACTCATTTTCCCTGGAGTGATCAATTATTTTCAAGTTTTTATAAATAGAAACATTGTGATTTAAACTTCCAATTCTTGTTGGCCATGGAATTGTAATTTTTTATAGGTTCTAGGTGTGATGTTTCTCTTTAAACTCCATTGACCTCCTGCATCTGAATCATCTGGGTTGCTTGTTAAATGACAAACTCCCCTCCACCACAAAAAAAAAAAAAATACATAGTTACAATACACACACACACATACACACACACACATACACACACACACACACACTGAATCAGAATCTATGGGTGTGGAGTCCCCACCTCTGATTTTTAATAACTCTCCAGGCTATACTTCACTTTAAATTTGAGAACCACTGCTCTAAAACACCTAGCATATTACTCCATGACAGTGTAAGCCAGTTCTGGGTGTTATAGGAGAACATGGTATATTTAAAACATTCACAACCGACATATTTCTCATGAGCGGTGGTTATGTAAGACACGACTGGTAGCGCCAGTGACTGCTTTTAAGGCATCTAGCTTTCTAAATAGAGGATTATACCGAAAGACATTACATCGTTCACCATGGAAAAATACTCCTCACCAACGTTGGTGCTTTTCCTTTAAAATTCTTTTCATTGCTAGTAAAACAGGAGGGAAAAACTTTCACTTCAAAGCCTACAAACTGCGAACTCTGTCTGCAGTGCCAATCTCCAGGCTCCAACCAGTTTCTGGCATATGTCGAGCTTTTTAAAATCCTAAATACAGGAATGGATTTGCTTTGGAGTTTTATATACACACTTGTGTATACACAATGCAAATCCCAAGGGACTAAAAGCAAATAGAGGGAGGGTTGCTGTTTGCCATCCTTGAATCTTCCCTGAACAATTGCCTTCTCCTGGACTGTGCAGCCCAGTACGAACTCAGGTCCAGGCATTTCCCACATGCAAAAAAAAAAAAAAATAGTGATTTTGCTTCCAAGTTGCTTGTGCTCTAGGAGGTAAGCTGACACATACTGGTAACGGTCACAACTATTGCTGTCTTTGCTCCGCTATGGTTCCAGAACGTCTCTGCCGGACAGATGCCTGTCTGAGGGCCAGGAGAGGATGTGTCCTCGGGTTAACTTTCTGTGGGGTGGGGACATGGTTGTTTGTGCCCACCTGCCATCCTCCCTCCCTCTTTCCTAAGGGCCCCAGTTTGCCTCCACATACCACTCCTGTGCAAGAAGCCCAGCACCTTAGGGAAGTCATTTCCACCCCAGACTCCGGGGAGAGTGTGACCCCGGCCCCGTGCTGTACGGAGTGGTTCAGAAACCCCGAAGGAGGTACGAGGAGACATTCGCTGGGTATTCTGAGAAAGAAGCATGTTTGCTCCTAAAGGAAATCCATCGAAGAGGTGGGCTTCTCTTGTGTATGACATAGTTGCTATGTGGTGCCTGGAGTTGTTCAGCCACAAGGAGGGAATCCAGAATCCTACTGTGAAAGATGGAAGAGAAAAACAAAAAGCAAAACAAACCTAATAAGCTCTTAGGGAGCCAGCGGTGAAGTCCACCCCGAGGCAGGTTTGCCAGGCCACACCCCCTGCACATGCTGCCTGTGCTTTCTGAGAGCAGGTGCCCAGGAAACACTCTCCACCCATGTGGATGCTGGGTGTTTCTTTGATATTCACAAATATAAAACCTTCTTTGGTCAGGCTCCTGGTGGAGTGGCTGGGACTTCCCAAGTCTGCTAGCCATCAGGCTATGAACCCCAACACTTGGTCGCTGGGGAAATCACCTAGGGTGATGCTTGGTGCAAACCAGATGTCGAATAAATGTCAGTCAATTCTCCTTAAAATGTTAAGTTATATCTGAAGTGACTTACCCTGCAGTGTAAGAGAATATTTAAAACATAAATGTGGAGTTAGAAGGCATCTACATACTTTAGGTTTGAGCAGCAGTCTTCTGCCCATGCCACCCCCACGCCAGTAAAGCAGGCTTCAAACAATGATCACTTTCAATACATTGTGGAAAGCCTTAATTTTTTTGTTCCTGCTCTCCCTTCCCCCTGAACAGTTTCTCCGTGCTGGCAGTTTATTTTATTTTGGCTTCTTGTTTCAGGGATGCTGTGGGCTAATTAGAGGCCAGGCGGCTTTGATTGTGAGTTGTTTTTCTCTTGGGTTAAAGGTTTTGTTGTGGTGTTGGCATTTGTCATTCATTCTGATGTTAATTTTTTAAATATCTGTCAGCAAATTAAAGTACACATTAAATGCTGATTTTGTTTGTTTGTAATATTTATATCCAGTGGTCACAGGGTATGTTTGATGTGGTTTTGAACTTTTCCTTTCTCCAAACATGTGGGAATGTGTATGTGGGGCCCTGGAGTTGAGATTCTATGCCCGGTTACTTCTCCGACATCTGCCTTGTCTGGTGACTGTAGCTGTAGCTCTCTCCCCGGAGACATTGGAGTTCTGTAGGTTTGTTCTATTGAAGAGGTAGAGGTGCCTGGAAAAAGGCCCCAGATAAAGGATTCATGCAAGAAAAGACAACCAGGGTTGGTTAGACTGAAAAAGAAGAAAATAGAATCACAGTATACTATTAAGGACATGCCAAAGTTTTCCTATTCTATGCAAATGATGATATAAAGCTATTGCTGCCCAGCCAGTGTGGCTCAGAGGTTGAGTATCAACCTATGAGCCAGGAGGTCAAGGTTCAATTCACAGTCACGGCACATGCCTGAACACAGTTTCAATCCCCAGTAGATTCTCTCTCATCATTGATGTTTCTCTTTCTCCCTTTCCCTTCCTCTCTAAAATCAATTTAAAAAGTATGTATTTTTTTAAAAGCTATTGTTGACAGTACTAAGATGACCAAAATATAGTGAAAGGATTTTATAGTAGGAGAGCATTTCAGTTACTGTTGTTGCCATCGGTGTTGTAAAACATCAAACATATGCTTTTTGAACCAGGATTAGCCAGCTGTCATCCAGGTTTGGCATCCCTTTAGCTAAAGATAGGAAAGAGATATCTGGATTACCTGAGTCTATGCCTGAAGTGCACTTTCATTCATGGGAGACAGGGGGGTTGGCAACTATTGAAACCTGATTTTGATAAAAGATAGAACTTGCAAGAAGGGCGTATTTAAATGTTCAGAAACTTGCCAGTGTGCTGTGAAGGCTGGCCCCACCCAGCAGCAGCAGATGCCTTGTGCATTCTTGGTGCCGTGGCATCTTGTCATCTGTCACCTGCCCTACATCCATTTCCCCTTTTCTGGTAATAGCCCTTAAATCCCTTCTCCTCTTTCAGAACATGCATTCAAGCAGTGCTAGTTACCCCTCCACTCCCCCTCTGCATCTGGACCCACACCCAGGAATAGTCACCCAGAATCTTCACCTCATGGACCACAGCTGTTGATCCAGGAATGGGTATGGTGACCCACACCAGAGCACTGAGACACATTTTGGATTTTTTTATAGAAACAGGGGAAAGAAAACACTCTCTTGCTGCTGGGTGTGTGATGTAGGGATGATACCAGTCTGGAGCTACTAGGGACCACCACAGGGAGGGCGTCTGGCCGGGCTGAGTGCAAGAGGAAAGCTGAACTGAGAGAGACAGCATTGAATGCACTCCTGGATCCCACTCTGCCCAAAGCAGAGCATCTTTGAACTTTTAAGTACACATACATCAACTTTTTGCATAAGATTCAAGTTAGATTTCTGTTACTTCTGAAAAGAACCCTAATTAGTCATGACAGACACAAAAGGTAAAATTGGCTGTTGTCATATTGTGAAAAAGCAATTAGGGAATGTCTCCTACTGTGAGTCTCCCAACCTAGAGTGCCTGGTCCTTTGCCTCCTTTTTTGTGGCTCCAGTGTGTCCCTCCCTTCCACCCCAAACAAGAAATACAAGACAGGCTTGAGTAGAACTCATTGTTTGAAACAGAGGTGGAAGGAAATCAAAGCTTTTCTAAGAGAGGCCTCTTTCTCGGCACCAACCATTAAAAATGGCTTAGAGTCAAATGGCCCTGAATAGTACCATCCAATAGAAATATAATGAGAGACACATGTAATTTAAAATTTTCCAATGGCACCATTAAAAAGGTAAAATGATTTCTTTGTCTCATTCAAATCAACAAACGACATGTGGTGATGATGTGGAGAAAAAGGAACCCTCGTACACTGCTAGTGGGAATGCAGACTGGTGCAGCCACTGTGGAAGACAGTATGGAGTTGGCGCAAAAAGTTAAGAATGGAACTCCCATTTGACCCAGTGATCCCACTTCTAGGAATATATCCCAGAAACACCAATCAGAAAGGATATATACACCCCTGTGTTCATAGAAGCACAATTTACAATAGCTAAGATTTGGAAACAACTTAAGTGCCTATCAGCAGATGAGTGGATTAAAAAACTGGTACATCTACACAATGGAATACTATGCCGCTATAACAAAGAAGGAACTTTTACCTTTTGCAACAGCATGGATGGAACTGGAGAGCATGGAAGGAAATCTAAACTTTTCTAAGAGAGGCCTCTTATTATGCTAAGTGAAATAAGCCAGTCAGAGAGTGAGACATATGTAAAACTTTAGACAATAAAAAAAGAAAAGAAAAGAAAAGAAAACGGGTAAAATGAACCAGGATACGTTAGTTTCATTAACATATTTAGCCTAACATTTCCAAAATACTATCACTTCAACATGTAACTGACATTAAAAGAAATTATTATTGAGATAATTTACATTCTTTTTCTACTAAATCTTGGAAATTTGATGTGTATGTTAGATTTACAGTACATCCCAAGTCAGATTAGATCTATTTCAAATGCTCAGTAGCCACATCTGGCCGGTGGTGACTGCATTGGACAATACAGCTTTTCACCAACAGATACTTGGAAACACAGAATCACTCTTCACAGCTAAATTCAGTGGAAGTGAGACTAACAGGTAGGAAACCCAGCTGCCAGGTTCTCCAGGTCCCTCCACTGCAACCAGGGTGTGACTACCTAACTTGGATTTTCACCACTTGCAATAAAAGTGTCTCATGTCTTACACAGACTTTCCCTAAAATGTGGGGACAACTGGGCTGTTAATCAGTGCTTAGTAACTGCTTTATGCAGAGTTTGTAAACCAAGATTTATAAAGCATGGATCTGACTTAAGTAGTTTTTCCAATGTGTTGGCTAATATCCCAACCATTTCCTTCTGAGTGTGGGAGGGAAGAGGTCAGGACCCAGGACTTCAGTCATGTTTATGTCACTCTGCAACCCACTGAGCAGAGATGGCCAGTGCCACTAAAAATAAAATGTCTATTCCTAACAAATTGTTGATCTGTTTGGTAAGTGGCAACTTATAAGTACAATTATTATCCTAGTTATTAATTCCTAAGGTTGTGTAAACCCTTAGTCCTTTATCCTTCTTCAGTTTACCCTTCCCTCATCATTATGCTGAATTCAAGCACTATCCTTTTTACTCCTAAATATCTCTTCCATATGTCTCCTTCCATCCAGTTCTGGTCCCATCCATTTACTAGTAGTTGGTGCTGCAGCATTTCTTGCCTGGACCATTACAGTAGCCTTGTGACTGATTTCTTAGCACCCATCTGTCAGATCTATTGTTCTACTATAGCCAAAATAGTCTTTCAAAACACAAATCTGGTGTAGTTATTTCCCTGGCTTCCATGCCCTCAGGATAAAATTCCAGGTCATTTACCTGACCTCATAGGCCTTGTGAAACCTTGAGCCCTGCTGCTGTCAGAATCTCTCTTGCTCCTCACCCCACCATGCTGGTCTTTTCTCAATGCTGGTGCTTGGGATTCCTGCTTGCACTTGCAAAGTGCATTTGCACCTCCTTGCCTCACTGCCCGAATGCCCTGGTCTCCTCCCTAGCTAGTGATTGACTACACAGTTCTCAGACCTCAGGTAAGTCCTTACTTTCCAAGGATGCCTTTCTTTGCTTCCCTGGCCAGATTAAATGCTCCTAGTACATGGTCTCTTAAACAATTTACCTATCCTTTGTTTCACTACCACAATAAAAAATTTACATTAGTGCATGCAATGTACACCCATTACGACAGAAAAGAACAAGTATTAGTGAAATGTGGAAAAACGGAATCTTTGTGTACCGTTGTTAGGAATGTAAAATGTATCACTGTGGAAACCAGTATGGAGGTCCCTTGAAAAATTAAATATAGAATTATCATATGATTCAGCAATTCTCCTTTAAGTATATATCCAAAAGAATTGTGAAAGCAGAATCTCAAAGAGATATTTGCTCACCCTTGTTCCTCACAGTAGTATTCACCATAACCATGAGGTAAAAGCAACCTAAATGTTCATGGACACATGAGTGGATAAGTAAAATATTATCTGTACATACAATGGAATATTATGCAGCATTTAGAAAGAAATTCTGTCACATACTGCAACATGGATGAATCTTGAGGACATTATGCTAAGTGAAATATGCCAGTCACAAAAAGAAAAGACTGTATGATTCCTCTTATTTGAGGTACCTAGAATAGTCAAATTTGTAAAGGCAGAAAGTAGAAGAGTGGTTACCAAGAGTTGAAGGGAGAGGCAAATGAATTTAGTGTTTAACAGAGTTTCAGTTTTGCAAGATGAAAAGGCTTTAGAGATATGTTGCACAATATTGTGAATATAGTTAACACTACTGAACAATATACTTTAAAATGATTAAGATGGTAAATTTTATGTGTTTTTACCACAGTGTTTAAAAATTTACATTTTCATGATTAATATGAGTTTCTTCATCTGAACAGTAAGTTCTATGAGAAAAGTGAATGCTCTTCAATATATCCTTGGCACCTACCTTTCGTTTATTCTGGCATTCAGTAAATATATAACTGAATGAATTGATGAAATTAACAACCTCTCATGTACAATGAGAGTGTATTTGGCTTTGTGCAATATGTGCTTCATAACACAAGCAGATGACAAGTACTCAAACATTTGGAAATAGCCTCGCAAGGATCCTCACATATTAAGTGATTGATAGATTAATAAATTTAGCATCTTTCTAAAGAGAAGTATGTTAAAAAAAAAAAAAAACAGTAGCACACACCTTTTTCCCACCAAAAAAATGATTTCCAGTTAAAAAGTTTTTGACTTTTTCCAGTTAAGATTTTAGTTAGCTATTTCAGCTATGTGGGTGGTTTCTGCAGTATGATATTCATTGATATTGATATCTGTAAAGGGTTAATAATAAAGTTTAGTTACTTCCTGAAAAATCTTTGTTTTGGATTTGAAATTGAAGAAAAGGCAAAAATTGAGTCAAATGGATTTGTTAGTACCTAATTCAAGGAAGTACTGAGATAATCATTCTCCAGTGGTTTTACTATGGGAGATAAAACCAATAAAGATAGTGTATCACAGATAGTTCTAGCAGAAATGTACATTTCCTAAGCCAGTACATCATTGGGCAGCATTTTCATTATTTTGTTGAGAGAACTAGTATTTTTGGAATAACAAATATAAGCACATAATTGGAGAGGAAATTTTGGTCAAGAAAATGTCAAGCTTAGGTAGAGTTTAGTGAGCAGCTGGCCTCTAATAAATCTTGGACAATTTCATGGAAAAAATGGACCCTCTTAGTCAGTCAGATGGTGGAGCCTTCCCGGCCCATCGGTTGCCTTAGAAGAGGCTTAAAGAAGTGGATCTGCCACCAAGAGCCGAGCTGAGACATAAAATTTTAGTGTCAAGTAAAGTGATAAGAAAAGAAAAAGTTTAAGATTTGCAAAGTCTGTCCCCAAAACACAGCACTTTTTAAACAATTCTTTATTGTTTAAAGTACTACATATGTCTCCTTTTCCCCCATTGACCTCTCCCCAGCCACTCCCACTCCCTAGCACATGCCCTCACCCCTGCCTCCTAGTGTCTGTGTCCATTGGTTATGCTTATATGCACACATTCAAGTCCTTTGGTTGACCTCTTACCCCCTAAACCCCCACCTTCCCTCTGAGGTTTGATGGTCTATTCGATGTTTCTCTGACTCTGGATCTATTTTTAAAACACAGCATCTTAATCAAAGGAAAGAAAAACAGTAAGTAAAGGGATTCTGCATCCAGGAAAACCAGAAGCAGCAGAGGTGGGAAAAGGAAAGATGGGAGGCGAAGTGACTGCCATGTGGGGGATGAGAAGTCTTGATGGAAAAGGCCAAGGGGAGCAGTGAAGGCTAAAGGGAGAGGGCTTCAAACTTTCACTGAAGGCAGTTGAGAAATTTTCCTCAATGTGGCATCAAAAGGGAATAAGAATGGCCATGAATAAAGCTCCAGTAACATATCATTTTTTGCCTTTTTATGATAATGTGTGAAAAGTAATTCTTAGAAACGAAAGAAATAGAGGGCATGTGAATGTTATTCTGCATTAATCTTTCTTACTGCTGAATCAGTTAAAATGAATCTTAAAAATAATTGCCCCTGTCTGGGCTGTATAAAATTTTTTTAATCCTTCCAGCATTAGAAGAGAATTAAATATTACCTTAGGACATTATAATAGTTTTTGTAATATAAAATTACTGAGATTTTTTAAAAATCTGAGATGATCATGATTTTGGAAAATAGCTCATTATGCCAGACTAGTTTGTTTCACACAGGTAATATAAAGCCAAGAAGCAACTTTAGGTACAAACTTCCAATTATAAGATAAATAAGTTGTGGGGAGGTAATCTACAACATGGTGACTATAATTTATAATACCATACTATAATTTACTAAAGGCCCAGTGCATGGATTCATGCACCAGTGGGGTCCCTCGGCCTGGCCTGCAGGGATCAGGCTGAAACCGGCTCTCCGACATCCCCTGAGGGGTCCCGGATTGCAAGAGGGTGGTTCTCGAGTGACGCACCCCAGAATTGGGCTCCCTCCTCTCTGTTCCAGGTGTATAACCCGAGAACCGCAGCTGCCAAGTCACTGCAGCTTGACAGCTCCTTCATTGAGCATCTGCCCCCTGGTGTTCAGTGCATGCCATAGCTACCAGTCAGAGCCTCTGTTCCCTGGTGGTCATTGTGTGCCATAGCTACTGGTCAGATGGTCACTTAGGCTTTTATATATATAGATAATACTGTAGTGGTGATTTATAATTGATATTTGCTAAGAGTAGACAAGAAAAATATGTATAACTATATGAGGTGATGAATGATTACTATACTTGTGGTTATTATTTTGAAGTATATACATATGTGTATGAAATCATGTGGCACACCTGAAACTAATATGATGTTACTAGAGGCCTGGTGCACAAAATTCGTGCATGGGTAGGGTCCCTAGGCCTGGCTGGCGATCAGGGCTGGCCGGGGCCTTCCTTCCCCCAGCTGCCAGCTGCCGGCCAGGGTGTTCCTTCATTAAGTGCTGCCCCCTGGTGGTCAGCGCATGTCATAGCGAGCAGTCGAACTGGTCATTCGAACTCCCGAGGGGACAGTTTGCATAGTAGCCTTTTATTATATAGGATATGTCAATTATATCTCAAGAGAACTGGAAAAGAAAAAGAAGGCAACTTTAGATAATTTAAAAGTTGTCTACATGGGGACTTGTTCATTTTGCTAAAAGAAAAAAATTATTTCTTTTTTTTTCAATGCTTTCAGTGGTTCAGATTTAGCAGAATAAGGTTAATGGAGGTAGTAGTCTCATAATGCAGCATAAATGTGAATTCTACTCAAGCCTTTTATAAAGTTCTTTTGACATAGGTCATCTTAGTGATGGATTGCCACCTAGTATATGCCATTTTAGAGCTACTTTCTCCCCAAATGTTTTTTTTAAGAAGAGTAATTCTTTATTTCTCAGTATCATTTATGTAACCACTGAGATTGGGTCGTCATTCTAGAAAGTTGCAGTTTGGATCCAGAGCTCTGCAGAGCCCACCTTTTTAGCTGCCAAACTTCTGACAGGGTGAACCAAGCTTCTAAAGTCGGAACTCTAAGTATTAAACATTTGATGAATAATATGATATATTTGGAGCTGTACTGTTGGTGAATTCTCCATTTCATTTTGTTTCAGTTTCACGGAGATGTTTATATTCATTAGTCTTCTTTATATTTTGCCTTCTTTAAAGCTAATTCTTGATTGTTTTTTCCTGTTGATGTCCTCTATCACTTCCTCCCGGCTCTTCCCTGAACTCTAGTTTTCCTTCAGTAGTAGTTTCTAGGAGTTTCTTAGAGTGGGTGCCTTTCTAAACTTTTGGACACTATTGTGGTGGTTTAAGTTTAAATTTTAATTTATTGATCATAGTTTTACCAAGAAAACCCTCTCAAAACCAACACCTCTGGGGTTTATTACCAAAATTACTATCATCATAAATCCCTAAGCCATTTTATGAGCCCCCAAACCTTTAACCATGGCTTAGAACATCACCGTGTTCATTAATGGCTCATTTAAGACATTTTTTATTACAAAATTGCCAACAAAGGGAAAATGCTCCTTTTATAGTGGCCTCCTAACAGAGTCTCAACTGTACACAGAAAGAGAGCCTTCAAGACCTGAAATATATATGTCAATCTTAGCAGATTTCCTTAGAAAATAATTTGGTAAATAGATTGTAAGCAAAGGGTTAATAGTTGAACTACTCACTTCCACTCAACACTGGAGAAAAATAGGTTTTCAGTTATTCCCTTTAGATGGAAAACTCCTTAATGGCATACTCAGTTGCATGTAGAAGACAGTTCAGTGTTTAAAGAATAGATGGCTGAGGTGGGAGCGGAGGGCTGTGTGCATGACATGAGCTGCTTCCTCGGTCATCACCAATCAGGCCGCTCAGACATGCCCAGTTACTTCTTATTTTTGTATAGTTTATATCAAAGCTAATGAGTAATGTTACATAATAGTGACCATATGGTGAATCTGAACAATCTTGACTAATTCTGTGTCATCCACATGCTTGGTCCCCCAGTATCCTACACTCTGAAGTATCTAAAGCACAACTTGCCAGCTCTTTCTATGAAACCAGCATTACCCTAATCCCAAAACCATTTAAAAACAATACAATGAAAGAGAATTATAGGCCAATATCCCTCATGAACATAGATGCCAAAATTCTCAACAAAACTGTAGCAAATCAGATCCAGCATTACATTAAAAAGATCATACACCATGACCAAGTAGGATTTATTCCGGGGATGCAAGGATGGTACAATACCCACAAATCAATAAATGTGATACATCACATAAACAAACTGAGAGATAAAAACCATATAATCATATCCATTGATGCAGAAAAAGCATTTGACAAAATCCAACACCCTTTCTTGATAAAAACTCTCAGCAAAGTGGGAGCACAGGTGTCAGACCTGAACATAATAAAAGCCTTATATGACAAACCGATAGCCAACATCATACTCAATGGGAAAACAGCTAAAACCATTTTCCCTAAGAACAGGAACAAGACAGGGATGTCCACTTTCACCACTCCTGTTCGACATAGTACAGGAATGCTAGCCATACTGATCAGACAAGAAGAAATAAAAGGCAACCAGATTGGAAAAGAAGTAAAACTGTCATTATTCACAGATGACATGA
>NW_006283442.1:2263945-2272785 GCF_000327345.1 Myotis davidii
GTGGGGAGGGTGATAAGAGATCAACCAAAGGACTTGTATGCGTGCATGTAAGCATAACCAATGGACACAGACACTAGTGTGGTGAGGACATGTGCCAGGGGGTGGGGGAGGTCAATGGGGGAAAAAGGAGACATATTTACTACTATTTGTAATACTTTAAACAATAATTTTAAAAAAAATTTTAAAGAAAACTTACAGAGGATGAGAGCTTGTGGAAGGCGGCTTGAGCTTGGTTCACTTTAAAAAGATAAGGAACAGTCCAGCCAGCGTGGCTCAGTTGGTTGAGCATCATCTCCTGCAACAGGAGGTCACTGGTTTGATTCTGGGTCAGGGCACATGTCCGGGTTGCAGGCTTGATCCCCAGTAGGGGGCATGCAGGAGCAGCTCCTGGTATCTCTCTCTCATTGATGTTTCTATCTCTCTCTCCCTCTCCCTTCCTCTCTCTAAAATCAATAAAATTATTACACACACACACACACACACACACACACACACACACACACAAAGGTAGAGAGTAAGAAGGAGATAACATCCTGGACATAAGCTGCAGGGGCAAGGGCCTGTCCATGGGATGGCCTGCTTGGGACAGAGGGACTGTGATGTATAATCAGATGTCAAATAACCCTAAAATCAGAAATTAATGTCAGAGTCTAATGAACTCTAAGTAACAATTTTTCTTTACTTGTGCTTCAGTAATATTCAGTAGCTAATCCATACAGGGTTGCCTCTTGGCAGACTTGCTTCGTGTGGAGTAGCTAAACATTCCTTCTGATTAAAAAAAGTATAATTCCCTTGTTTATTTCTGATACTGGCAAGTCAGCAGCAACCAAAAAAGAGAAGAGAAAAAATGTGATTAGCATTATTTCATCATATTAATTAAAACACTGTGGTAGTTTCAGCTTGAGGGAATCAGTTACTAAAACTAAGGGAAGTTGTACCCTAGCCATAATCCTTACATGAGGCCTTGAGTGAAAATGAAAAGTTTGAGGTGAATTTTATTTATGCATCATTGTAAGGATCTTTCTAGAATACAGTTAGGTTGATTCATGTAAATGTACCGGAAGAACCTTTATAATAAGGAAAGTACTGATAAGTACTCTTTATCTTTACACATTGCTATATATCCCTAATCTCATTTACCCTTGCATGCCCCCAAAAAGCTATTCAGCATAAATTAATCTTTTTATTGAATTTATTGGTATGACACTGGTTAATAAAATTATATAGGTTTCAGGTGTACGATTCTATAATACATCATCTGAATGTTGTTTTGTGTGTTTAACACCCCAAGTCAAGTCTCCTTCCATCACCATTTATCCCCCCTTTACCCTCTTCTACCTCCCCCCGACCCCAGCATAAGTTAATCTTTTCAACAGGAGCAGCCAACTTTTCTAGCCAAGGAATTTGCCGTTTTTGTGGTTTGGGTAAAAAGGTGGTTCATTTTACTGGTTTCTTGGTGAAATATGTATCATGATAAATTCAATCTTTCCTCAGAAAAGAAATTCCCCAAATCCTACTTTTCTGTGCAAAATTTGACATGAAAGCCTTTCTCTGTTGAAGCAGCCAAATACTGAGTTTGTGTGGACCTGGGCAAACAGTTTGGGGTCCAAGGTTAAGGATATTTATTGCTGGAGATATTACATGTATTTGTATCCAGGAAGAACAAAATCCAACACATTGACACTGGTTTTCAAATATACTCTTTTGCTTTCTTTTGTTTAGGGGGAATGTTTTTCTCCTTGCTCCTCTTTTTAATCCTCTTCTGCACTTGGTAGAATTTGGAGGGATTTTTGCCAGGGATAACTAACGGAGGTACACAATGTGTGAATACACAGGAGATCTGCTGGTTCTCTTGCACACACTTCAGAGAAAGTTCCTTGCACTCCGACTTTGGCATAGCAGGCGGGAAATTCCTTGTTGGCCTGCCCAATGCAATAAACAGCCCTCCTGCGTCTAACCACGATCACACTGATGATTCTTATGTGGGGTTACTTTAGCCTTTTGTATAAAAGGTAAGGGTCCTAGCCTTGCTGTTCTACACTTTCTTTAGCTCCCAAGCTTTGGAATTTGTGCAGGCCTGTGTTTGGGGTTGATAGGACTGTGGTTTGACTTACTCTGTGTTCATTATGCACCCGTGGAAAAGGTAGACAAGGTACACAGACTCCCTGTGCATGTGCTTCTGATAAACCTTATGTTATATCAGATCAATCGGAAAGTTCAGAAGTTAGCATTCGCCTTTTGGTTACTCATTCAGGGCATTGCTTGTTCTATTCAGCACAGGTGAGTCCTCCAGTAATCCTGCTACTCAAGTACCCCAGAAAGAGGCTTGTTAGAAATGCTGCATCTCAGACCCAACCCAGAGCTACTGGACTAGAACCTGCATTTTAACTAGAGACCCAGGTGGTTCTTTGGACATGAAGGCGCAGAAGCCCTGAGTTCAGTGCATGCTCCCAGAGTGCCCAGTCCATTCCCACAAGACCTCCACTGGAGGCTGGGAGGGAGGAGGCAGGCCGACCAGCGGGGCACAGAGGAAGGAGAGCAGGAGGACATTGCCTGAGTTAAATTATGCTCATTAATTCAATTTGAGGCAGGAATGTGTGTAAATAAACGCTGGCAGCTGCAGAGGCTCTGTTTCCTGCAGGGCTCAGTCAGGAATGCAGGGGCCAGTGGCCGTGAAAACCTGACTGGGATCAGGCAGATAGCCCTGCAACCACGAGATAATGACGGAAAAGATGGTATTATTGTTATCGAATTAGGGAGGTTTTCAATGCAAAGCTAAGTGCCAAACCGAGTGGAACTGGAGAGGCTTTGCTCGCATAGATAAAATCTTAATTATTTGAAAAGCTTAAGCTCACTCACTGCTCGCTGCTCTTTTTTTAAGTCGATACAGATCAGATTTCCAGGCTTAAAATGGGCAGGACTGTGCCATGGTCCTGCGCAGGCTGTCAGCCTTTCCAAATATCAATTACCTGCTCACATCCACCTTTTCCTTTTCGAAACTGAGTCCGTGAGAAACACGGAAGAGAAATGAGTTCTGTAGGTTAAGGACAACTCTTTTGTACTATAAAGCTGAACGTGAGTTTGACCTTTGGCACTTCATGTTCCTTAAGTGTTTGAGGGGCTGAACGTTCACCACCAGTTAATATTTATTAATCCTCATGTGGCATGCTGGGCAAAGATGCTTACCTACCCAGTTTTTCAAATATATATATATATATTTTTTTATTGATTTCAGAGAGGAAGGGAGAGGGAGAGAGAAATAGAAACATTAATGATGAGAGAGAATCATTGATTGGCTGCCTCCTGCACATCCCCCACTGGGGATCGAACCCACAACCTGGGCATGTGCCTGACTGGTAATAAAACCATAACCTCCGGGTTCATAGGTCGATGCTCAACCACTGAGTCAAGCCAGCGGGCTTGCCTAACCGTTTTTAAAATATGACTCTCACACTGTCATTTTTAAGGAGCTCATTGAATGTTATTTATTCCAAAGAGACAACTGTTTCCCAGCTTAAAAATTAGCTACTAGTCTCCTGTTCCTATTCACTAATGGGATGGCTATAAATGAGAAGAGTCATATTCTTCTTTAATTTTACCTGGAAATATTTCCCTTAATGCTCCTGTGCCTGAGCTGCTGCTGCTATGAAAATAGGTAACCAAGTGCCAACACTTTATTGAATGCTTTCTATATTTAACCCTTACTACAATTCCTATTCTACAGACAAGGAACCAAGGCCTGGTGACGTTAAGAAACCTGCCCATCGTCACATAGTCAGCAGGGCAGCTGGAATTGACCAGGCCTGCCTGGAGGGCCCCTAGCAGCAGCCCCTCACCCTCCATACGCCTTCTCTCTGAGACCCCCACCTCCCACACCCCATGCTCCCTCCCAGAGTGCTGCATGCCTTCTCTGTGCTCTTAGAGTCCTCAGCATAACTTTGTTTATGAAAAAATGCTTTTATTGTTACTAAAGACTAATGTGTATACAAGTCTCACACTGCCTTGTCAGGAATTTTAGAGAAGGGACAGGCATGGAGGAGGCCCTCGGTGAACGTGACTAGTTCCTCCCGCGTCGGCCAGCCAGCATCTCTGTTCCTGTGCCGAGCTTGGCTCCAGCAAACCAGTTCAAGCTGAAGTTAGGTGGTCTCGGCTCCCTCCTCCACAGCCGTGTTGCAGTCTTTCGGGATTTAGGATGGCAGCTGAAGAGTTGGAGAAAGAAAGTCCTTTCGGTGTTTGGTCCTCTGTCACTCATCACCCACACGCCAACTCCCAGAGCAGGGACTGGTTTATTTGTGGATAATAAACCAGTTCCCCTGCTTCGGCGCCCACTCTCTTTTCTTGCCTGTCTCCTCCAGCTTTCTCTGCTCATTAACAGGCTCTCAGAGAGCAGGCTATGAGGGAAGCAAGGACATCATCCTCAAATCAGTGTCCGCTTTGGCTTGTGCTTCAAGTTTGCTTCAGAGGAATTTTGCACCCTGTTCTCTTGAACTGGGTCAGTGATAAGCCCTTTCTCTTGATAGATGTTTCCGAGGGTGATGGCTACTTTCACTCCCAGCTCTTATTTTTACATTGGCCTGAAATGTCCTAAACATGCTATGAAATGTAAGGCATTTGAGGAATGGCCCGAACCAGCTGGGTGAACAGAATCTGATTTCCCTACTGCAGTTGCTCCTCTCATCTTTGACCTCTGGCACTTGTCCCCCCTGGAGCCTTCTCCAAATCCCGGGCCCCTTCTTCACATCCCCATGTCCACTCTCACCCCTCTCCCTGCTCTGCTGGCTGTTTACCCTATGGGAACCAAGAGAACTCTCTACAAAGATAAAAGAGGCTTGCTTGTGGCCCTTGCCTGCGTGGGCCATTGCCTCTGGAGCAAGGACAGGTAGGTGGCCTCACTCTGCCTCTGGCCTCCAATCCCTGTTTTGCTCAGGACTCACTTCGCCACTCCAACCTAAGGGTCAGTCTCCTTTCTTTTTCCTCTTTCTCCTGTGTCTTTCCCTGACCCTGTCCTTCTTTCCTTCCATCCATCCACCTGTTGTGAGAGGCATGTTACTTAAAGAAGGGCATTTAATGCCTACATATTAGGTCAGGCAATGGTCTGAGGAATGGTCCTTTTCTGGCTCATTGACTGGATAGAGGGTGGCTGGTGTTAAGAGTCACCAACAGCCCACATGGATCAGTCCTAACCCAGAGCAAGCTTAGTGTCCCACTATTTCTGGTTGTGCTGTTTTCTTCCTATTAATTCTAGAGTCTTGTTTTTCTTAGAAATAAAGTCAGAACCCGATAGGAGGGCCGTTCAATCAGAGCAAAGCATTCTTTTTCCCTCTTTTAAAGCTGGCCTTTTACTCAGGGATTGTTGCATGCATTACTCCTTAGAGATATGCCTGTTTACCTAGACTCACTTCTCTCTTGCCCTGAGTAATTCAATATTAACTTGTAATAACCACCATTCCTGTTGAAGGAAGAGATTTTTCAAAGAAAAGCGAAGGGGACTGTGGATTCAAAATTCCCGAGAGAAATCTAAAGAACACGCTACCAAAGAGGACCTTGGAAAATGGCTGAATTAAGAGAGCAGCCTTCTAGGTAGCACATTCCCAGCCTTCTCTGCTCATGCACCACTGTTTTAACGTTGCATTTTGTTTGAAGGAAGTTTTTTCTCCAAGAATATTACAGTAGCTAGTTCGGAAACTGGCAGGCAATGTTATATCATCTTTTAGATGAGGTGTATGGTTTTCTATACCTGGTCTAATCAAGAAAATGCCATTATGTTTTCCAACTCATCTAATAGGGCACCCAAACAAAAGAAGTTGGGATGTGGGGGTAGTGCTGGTGGAATGAAGTATTTGTTGCTAGGATTAGGTCATCAGTCTAAAATAGCTCTTGTTCTGGAAGATTCTCAATGTGGAAATGGTTGCATTTGGCTTTAGCTGAGTTTTGTGTTTCTATAATTAGAAGGGGATTCCTTGCTTCTGCTTTATAGACAGTGCCTGTTGTATGTTGCCCACCCTCTTGGCCTCCCTATTTGGGGGGCACATCTGCAGGTGCAGCCTGCCTTCTGTAAACAGGTCACTAAATCCAGACTAGTGGCATGAAATAGAACTGACGCCATGCATAACCTTATACACCATATGCACTGATGCTGACAGTGGGAAGGAGGGGAGAACTGGAGGTTCAAACTTGTGTTCAGAGCGCCTCCCCTGGCCACTCCCTGGTCCTGTGCCAGGCAGCAGCCAAGCTCAGCCAGATGGCATTTTTCTGTGCCATGTGGTGGCTGTTGAGTGGCTTATAGAAAAATGTTCTGAGACTCAGGGCCTTGTCCAGAGGGCCATCAGAGATTAACTGCCGTAAGAGTGGAAAATTATGAGAAAAACATGAGGAGGCTTCCAGTCCTGGCCCTTTGGTGTTCCACAGGCTTTGTATCTGTGGGAGTGCTGCCTGTTCACTATAGAGTCCGGTTTGCAAAGAAAAGGAGCGTCAACTTAGGCATGTTGGCAGCACCTAGTCAGCTAGCAGATAGAACATTTTTCCGCTTACTAGTCAGCTATCCATAATGTCTAAGTGGTCTCTGTAAACATCCATGCTGTGTGATTACATCTGTGGAAAGTTCAAAAACTTGCAAAACTAATTTATTGTCAGGATAGTGGTTGTGCTCAAGTGGAGGGAGGATGAATAAGAAATGGAAGAGGCATAAGAAGCTTTCTGTTAAGTTTCTGGGGTTTTGTTTTGTTTTTGTTTTATTTTTTTTCTGAGTACTGTGTCCACCCTCATTTTCTGAAAATGAAAAATCATTTGAGATGTCCCCATATATGTGCACTCAGTTGTTGTATATGTTTAACCTCAATAAAAGTCTACATTTTAAAATATGACATTAGAAAATAAGGAAAAACTTCTTTCCCCAGTCTAGCTTTCATTAATAATAATTCGAACAGGTGGAGAAAGAAGAAGGCAACAGCTTTAAGTAGGTAGGTGTTTCCATATGTGGCACTCTGAGATAGGATATATATATATATATATAGAGAGAATCATTGATAGGCTGCCTCCTGCATGCCCCACACTGGGGACCAAGCCCGCACAGGAAACAAACCATGATTTCTTGGTTCATAGGTCAACGCTCAAGGACTGAGCCACACCGGCTGGGTGGAACTTTCTTCACATCTGCCCTGTGAGCTGTTTAGTTTCTCTTCTTATTAAGTTTTAGTTTGTCTATTGAGGGTTCCCAATTTGGTTTTTCAGTTTTATTTTTTAACTAGAGTCCCAGTACATGAATTCATGCACAGGTGGGGTCCCTCCTGGCCAATCGGACCAGGCGCTGAGGAAGGGACTGGGGGAGGTTGGCCAGCTGCAGGAGGTTGGCTGTGGGAGCACACTGACCACCAGGGAACAGCTCCAGCATCTGCCCCCTGGTGGTCAGTGCACATCATAGCTACTAGCTGGTCATCTGGTCATCCAGTCATCCAATTATAACGGCTGCTTAGGCATTTATATATATAGATAGACTTAAGCATATCAGAGTTCTTTTATCTCAGTAGGATGTTTTTGAATAAGTGTTTCAGTATCTGCTTATGTTATGAATAATCTAAAAAATTTATTTCAATGTCCTGACTTGGAAATTGCCATCATTTTAGATGGTAGGTAGAGTCATGCTGGTAGATGGCACTGTTCATGGTAGTAGGTGGCACTGTTCGTGGTAAGCGGGAAAAGGGATTAAGGAAAAGAACAGAGGCCAGAGCCCCCAGGGACTGCTGGCACTCACAGGCTGATGATGGCCTCAGCTTACCACAGGGAGCACAAGTTAGCTAGAAATAGTATTGTGCTCACTCTGTAAAGCTTAGTTGAATAATTCAATCTTGTCTTTTCACAAAAGGTGAAATGGCTTTTAGCTGCTGTGAAATTCCTTGTCTGAAATTTTAGGTTAGCACCAAAACAATGTCCTGACGTTAATAGCTCCACAATTTTCTTCATTAAAGAACTTCGAAAAATGCCTATAAGTATCTTATATAAAATTTCTGAAACTGGCTGATAAGGGAAGTTTCTTTCTGTTTTTTTTTCTTTTCTTTATCAAGTTTAGAAAAAGCTAAAAACAAAAGCAAAAGCAACTAAATATGGACCCTGTGTGCAGTGCATAATCAAAAGCGTCCATGTGCTTGGGATGATCAGTGAAGTCACGTGCTGTAGCTGGGCTCTTCCACCAGCTCGCACAGAGGAGAGTGCGAGGTTCGTGGGGGCATTGTAGTAGGTGAAAATGTTATTGAAATGGGTGTATTTCTTTCCATGTGTTTGATTTTATGTGAAAATACTGCTTCTGAGGCTTCCCTTCCCTTTTTCACCTTAATATAGCATGTTTATTTCCTATGACCTGTCAAGGACTGTGCCAGGAAGCAAACAATTTAAGTTCCACCACATGAGAGAGATTTTTTAAAAATAAAAGAATAATTAAATGCTATTTGTACACCATTTGTACAAATAATTTATTTGTTCTACTATTTTTTTGTTATGTTCTTGTTTCAATTCTGATGGCCATTTCCCAACAAAGACCAGCTTCTATTCATTTCTATTAAATTTATTTTATCATTTATCATGTATATAAATGTAAATGATTTATTTAAAATAATAAAAGGTTTTATGATTTCAGGAAGTGGAAAATCTCCTGGGCAGAGCATTGTTTGAATAAATTTTTTTTCTTTCTTTTTTTTTTAATATATTTTATTGATTTTTTTACAGAGAGGAAGGGAGAGGGTAGAGAGTTAGAAACATCAATGAGAGAGAAACATCGATCAGCTGCCTCCTGCACACCCCCTACTGGGGATGTGCCCGCAACCAAGGTACATGCCCTTGACCAGAAT
>NW_006283442.1:2272815-2276085 GCF_000327345.1 Myotis davidii
TGTTTTTTTAAAAAAATTTTTAATATATTTTATTGATTTTTTTACAGAGAGGAAGGGAGAGGGATAGAGAGTTAGAAGTATTGATGAGAGAGAAACATCGACCAGCTGGCTCCTGCACACCCCCTACTGGGGATGTGCCCGCAACCAAGGTACATGCCCTTCACCGGAATCTAACCTGGGACCCTTGAGTCCGCAGGCCGACGCTCTAGCCACTGAGCCAAACTGGTCAGGACGAATAAATTTTCTTTAAATCACTTTTTTCCCTCTATTTCTTAGCTAGAGAATTCTTTTTAAAATGATTTCATTCCTCTTAAAATCTTTGAGATGTGTTCCGATCATAATGCTATTCTCACTTGCTTGAGGCTCAGTGGTGTGTTAATAGAATATCTGTAAGAAGGACTGTTATTTTAGGCTCAGTGTAGGTTTTTGTACAAACCTCAGCTCTTTCCTGTTGGACATTATCAATGCCATCCCCACCTCCCCCTCCCTAATGCAGTAAACGCTTCTTAACCTTCATGGTGGTTGATCTGGCAGCACTCAGCACTCGTTGCTTCTAGAAATTCTGTCTTTTGCTCTTGAAACATAATTCTCTTCTATCTCTCTTGACTATTACTTTACTACTGTTTATTGATTTATTCTATTCTATGGCCTATCCCTTAAAATAACTGGTCTGAAGGATTTTTTCCTGAGCCACATTTATAAACTTTCTTTCTAGGTTACATCATATATACCAAAGGCTTCGATTCCAGTAAAAACTAACAACTTCCAACTATGTATCTTTAAGCCAACACTTTATAGTTGTCTACAGTTTGCTTTACTTTGAAAATGAAGACAGATCTTCTTCATCTTTTGTGTATCTTTAAATACCTAACAGAATACCTTGTACATAGTAAATATTGAATGGATGAAAACCATGCTCACATCAAGTAAAATTTTCTTAATTTCTATGTTCGATTTTAATATTTACTAGAGGCTCAGTGCACGAAATTCATGCACGGGAGTGGGGGGGGGGGGCCCTCAGCCCAACCTGCATCCTCTTGCAATCTGGGACCCCTCGGGGAATGTCAGACTGCCAGTTTAGGCCCGATCCTGCAGAGATCCCTGTGGGATTGGGCCTAAACTGGCAGTTGGACATCCCTCTCGCAATCCAGGACTGCTGGCTCCTAACCGCTGGCCTGCCTGCTTGCCTCATTGCCCCTAAACATTCTCCTGCCTGTCTGATCGCCCATAACCACTCTGCCTGCCTGCTGATTGCCCCTAACCATTCTGCTTGCCTGCCTGATCACCCCTAACTGCTCGCCTACCTGCCTGATCGCCCCTAATGGCCTCTGCCTCAGCCCCTGTCACCACCACGGCTTTGTCCAGAAGGACATCCAGAATGATGTCCGGAAGGTCATTCGGTTGTCCACTCTCATTAGCATATTATGCTTTTATTATAGATTCTTCTAATACACCCCAAACAATGATGGAAGAACCCATGCAGGTGTTTCCTTTCCCTGATGCATAATTATACTTCTGTCATGATGACCAACAGACGCCTCTTACAATTGATATGCTTTTAACTAAGGACTACTTCTGTCAAACTTCTTGTGGAAGTCAGATATTTGGGGGATTGAGATGACACTTTGCGGAACTTTTTTTCCCTTTGTGCTATGGACTAGACTGATTTTGACCATAAGTTCATGGAGCAGAAATTCTAAGATGTTTGGGAACTTTTTGCTCCTGGTTAGGAACCTTTTATTGCCAGAAGTGAATATCCCATGGAGATGAAAAAAGGCCTATGAAATTTCGCTTTTAAAAACAAAGCTGTGTTTAAGTTTTGTAGAAACAGAAGGTATTGCTTAAAAATGACATGGCAGATGTTATGAGAATTTGTTTTAGAGAATTTCTCTCAGGTTAAGTCATGTTTGCCAAGTTACAACCGGGACCAGATTTTGACAGTTCAGCAGAGCTCAGCAGTTGAGGGTCTGCGGTGATAAAGATGAAGAGCACTCATGCTGCACGATGGCCACAGGCACTGTGAAGGGAGGAGAATGAGCCTCAGGTTGCCTGACAGGTACCCTGCTTCTCCTGAGTTGACTTAGTCAAGCCAAAAAGTAGAGTGACAAATGCAAGCTGTCTTGTCTTGGAGATTTACCTTTGCTTAATGAAAAATATGTATTAATAAGTGCTATACATTGCTCTCACTCAAGGAAGCCCATGGTTTTCTTCAATGTGTACTTGATGTTTCTTTAAGGCAAAGTTATGCCACTCAAATATGATCGTGTTAAAGGTTATAGAATTCAGAAAGGGGTAGAAATTGGGATATTCTCAGATCTAACCCATTTGATCCCTGGCACTAGCGACCTTCATCCCTGGAAATTTCACACACACACACACACACACACACACACACACCACACTCATTAGGGAGTCTGTGCAGTAGGTCCTGTCTGACTTTGGAGGGCATGCACTGCGGTCTCTGCCTCTGCACTGAAGTGCATAAGTGTTTTCCAGGTAGGCCAGCGTGTTCCATGCAGGGAAAAGGACAAAAAAGTTGAAAGACCAACCATAGCTGTCTTTTGTCTGACACACTAGAAAGAAAAAAAACATCCCAAGGTAACATATCTGACTGGACTGCTGAGGTTATTTTGTTGTTTTTGTTTGTTTGATTCTTACTCTTCATATCCTTTTAGAAATGGAGGTGTGTGGTCTTTAAAGTCTTTTTTTGTTTTTATTAGTGGGTGGGGTCGGCTTGGGTGCTTACCATGTACAGCCTATCTTGGCATGAGGAGGCATCTCTTTGGTTATGAGATATTTATTTTGGCAATAAGGTTGGAATTTTCTTGATGCCTGTGGAAAATAAGTTAGAGCAATGGAAATAACAAATAACTTTATTTTAACACACATACCCCTTAGTGTCTTTTTCTCTTTTCTTCCACATATCTTTGTTACATACTAGGTGTACCAGTTAATAATGCGGATTTTTTTCAATAGATGGAGTTACACATATGTTGATATATATGTGATTTGATATGTATGCTATTTTGTTGTATTGACAGCAAACTTCATATGTCAAATTTGCTGAAGGTGTTAACATAGATATTTTTACGCTTAAAAATGTAGAAATTTGTGCCAAAAAAAGAGCATTTGCGGGAAGTTTTAATTCATTACTTTATTTTGAAGAAAAAGTTATTGTATACTTCGGGAAGCTTATGGTGAACATGCTCCATCTCAAGATACTTGTGAACCCTGGTTTAAATGCCTTAAGAGTGATGATTTTGTTGTGAA
>NW_006283442.1:2276247-2281256 GCF_000327345.1 Myotis davidii
AGCTCTGTGTTTGGTGGGATCAGGAAGGTGTGGTGTATTATGAGCTTCTAAAACCAGGTGAAACCGTTAATACTGATCGCTACTGTCAACAAATAATCAATTTGAACCACGCTTTGATCATAAAACGACCAGAATGGGCCAGAAGACACAGCAAAGTAATTTTGTTTCATGATGACGCACCATCACACACTTCAAAACCAATTAAAGACACATTAAAAGATTTTGCCTGGGAAGTATTAACCCACCCGCTCTGCTCAGAAGGCTGTTGGCCCCTCTGCCCCTTGCTGTGAGACATGTCACAGCTTACTTAACCTCATGAGCATGTCTGACAAATGTAGGATTTAGAGTCCATTTTATTAAGGGTTTTGTGAGATAACGCTTGAAAGTGTCCGATAAACTCCTTTGATATTTACTTGGTAAAAGGCACTTATTATAGGATTCTTCTCAATTCATAGTATTAACCTGTCAGAAAGAGTTTGGGACCATTTTTGTCAAAAACTCTGTATATAGTCATTGAACACAAATGAATTCATGCCTGTGATGTACGAGATACTGTTCCAGAAGGTGAGGCCCAGGGATGGCTCTCCACTGGCCTAGGAAGGAAGAAGGGAGTAAAGAAAGACAGGGTGGTAGTGACAGTTCTGGGATTGCAGAGAAACTAGCTAAAGTGGGTGGCCAAAGGAGGCTGGTGAGATTTGCTGAAAATACCAGACCTGGAAGAAGAAACACTTTTGGAGGCTTCTGCCAATCTGGGTGATAGTAGAAGTGGTTGATGAATAGTGTTGGGCTGAAGGATTTCGTAAGTAGAATTAGGGTAAGGGAAGCTGAGCATTAGTTTGAAGGGAAGAAAAGAGAACAATGGGCTGAACTGAGAGGGCTTAGGGAGTTTTGTGGGATTGAAAATTTTTTCTTAAGGAAGGAGCTCCAGTGGCATTTGTTCATATAAAAGAAAAAAACACAGGTAGAACTTGAACGTGAAAAGTTTCAGATGCATGTATTTGCCCTTTGTTTTGAGTTTGTCTTTGCCAGTAATTTATTTAACACAGGATTATTGCAGGAATTGTCATAAGCCAATAGCATCGAGCAGGGGTCCTCAAACTTTTTAAACAGGGAGCCAGTTCACTGTCCCTTAGACCGTTGGAGGGCCAGACTATAGTTTAAAAAAAAACTATGAACAAATTCTTATGCACACTGCACATATCTTATTTTGAAGTAAAAAAACAAAACGGGAACAAATACAATATTTGTATTTACATGTGGTCCGCGGGCCGTAGTTTGAGGACCCCTGGCATAGAGGATAATGTCTCTTAATAAACCAATCCTATATAATAAAAGGGTAATATGCAAATTGATCCTAACAGCAGAATGTCTGGGAATGACCAGTTCCTATGACATGCACTGACCACCAGGGGGCAGATGCTCAATGCAGGAGCTGCCCCTGGTGGTCAGTGCGCTCCCACAGGGGGAGCTCCACTGAGCCACAAGCCAGGCTAACTGCTGCAAGCGCAGCGGTGGTGGTGGGAGCCTCTCCCACCTCCTCAGCAGCACTAAAGATATCCAACTGCAGGCCTAAGCTGTCAGTCGGACATCCTCCGGGCTCCAGGCCTGTCAGAGGGATGTCTGACTGCCAGTTTAGGCCCGATCCCCTAGGGAGCGAACCTAAGCTGGCAGGTGGACATCCCCAAGGGCTCCTGGGCTGCCAGAAGGAAGCCTGACTGCCAGTTTAAGCCCAATCCCCCAGGGAGCAGGCCTAAGCCAGCAGGTGGACATCCCCTGAGGGGTCCCAGATTGCGAGAGGGCATAGGCCAGGCTGAGGGACCCACACCCCCTCCCCTGAGTGCATGAATTTTCATGTACCTGGCCTCTGGTAAAGAAATAACATAATCCAAAAAAATGATAGATTAATTACACTATCATTCCAGGCAAGGGGAAATTAAAGGAAGAAAGCCAACAAATTTAGATGAGGTAGACCTTTTTATATAAGTAGGCACTCAGGAGAGATGGCTTTAACCAATCACAAGCTGACTTCCAGCTGCCAACAGAGCATGTTTCTAGGGAACAGAGATGCCAGTGTTGGTGGATAGAATGGCTGCCTGGGGTGAATACTCCAGGGCCTACAAGGTGTGCCTAGCTGACGCAGGACAGGTGTCTCTTTTTTTCCTGGGACCCTTGCAGGATTAGCACCATTGCCAGCCAGAGTTGCCTTAAGATCTTGTCTGTCAAGATCTTCAGAGAGGTGTTTAGATAAGCAAAGTGTTGACTGCTCAGAAGGAAATTCTTGGCTATTCCTCACAGATTGTCAGTATTTATCGTCTAAATGTCCCCTTGCTATAGTTGCTTCTCCACATGTTCTTGTCAAGAAGCCCTAGCAGGGCTCCTCAGCAGCTGAGCTATGGAGCCCTTCTCAGTGACAGCAGATGAGATGATGGCATCCTTACACAACTTATCTCACTCTTATGTCAAAACAACTTTACTTCTAGAAACAACTTTTTTTATCTTTGTCATAAACAAATGGATTAAAGCCACTTCACTTAAGTCATAAACAAGTGCATTTGAAATCCTATCAAAACAACACACAACACCTGTGAAGGAATTCATTTATACCCAATAGATGTGTATTTTAATGTAAAAATCTATCATAGTTATAAATACAAATTCATGGGTATATTATATACACATAATTTAAAGTGTGACTTTTAGAAGAAACAAATCAATGAGATAGGACAAAATAAAAATTTTAATCATTTTCCATTATGTTCATATACAAACCTTAGAAGCAGGAGCAGAGTCGGTTCAGAAGTCAGTTTCTAAGGGAGTAAATATGCATGTCGTAAATTACCGTTGATAAAGCAACTGCTATGGATGGCTGAGGTTTCAAAGTTAGCTTCAGCTTCACTCTGGAGCTCATTTGCTGAAGTACAGTTACTCTGCAGAGGCCTCTTCTAGCCTGTTGGCTGGGAAACTTATCTCCAAACAGGATATGATAATTATTTGTAAATGATCATTGCTTTCTGACAATAGCTCATCACTGGGTGCTCAGGGGAATAGCTCTTCTGAAACATGCATATAAAGACAATTTGAATGAAAATATCATATGTACAAGCATATAAATACTAGTTGATCTACTAAACTGGAGGATGCCTAAGTAAAGCTAATTCAAAATAATTTAGTTATATTAACCTAGATTTGGGATCCATTAAGTAACTTGCCTAGTATTTATAGAAAAGGGAATCAAAATAAAAATTCTTGTCAATCAAATGAAACAAGGATATTGGGGTTTTAAAAAGGACAATGGAAAGTTCACTGAGACAGAAAGGAAGATTGTACCACAGGTCTGCAGGAATCCACTTCTTCCACCATCAATTCAAATGGCAAATCCAACTCCAGCTAGAAAATATTATGTGACTGTGGAGTGATATGCTAATAGCCTACCTGTTTTTTGTTTTGTTTTTTTTTTTTACTTGTGCAGTGAAACTTCCAGGGTATCTTTGTATTACTCTCCCAAAGCCCTGGGGCGAGGGCGGGAGGGCGGGGGGCTCTTTGGACATTTCTCTGTACAAACAGATTGGGTTATTTTCAGATGAGTAGCATTTTTGAAATAAAAATCCATATCAGGTGTGCAAAGAATAGAGTGTAAATACTATGTGTTTGATGTTTTTGTTTTGGATCATGGTTGGCTGAAACAATCAATTTCTGCTATAGCATTTGAATGGCTTAGTCACAGCATCAGCCACTGCTCTTAGTGATCCCAATTCTGTGTCCAACCCAACCTCTTCCTGAGTCTCAGACCCAGGCTTATTGAATGAATTTCTGCTTTTTGACTGGTCATTTTTTTCCTAAATGTCTTATGTTCTCTAGGCCTCTCAAAATCAACATGTCAAAATATTAACTTTAGACACACCCCCAACACACACACATACACGCACACATGCATGTGTGCAACAAAAGTAAGCAGACAACATAGAAAAAAAATTTTGTTTCTCCTGCTATAAATCCTGTCTTGGTTTCAGGTAACTCAAACTAGAAACCTGAGATTCAGCCATGACTTCGCCCACTCCCACACTTTCTTGCATGAACAATCCCAAGTATGGCAGTGTTTACCCTAATATTGGTCTTAAACTTATCTCCTTTGGAGTACCCTCATTATTTTCCTTCTCAACCACAGCAACAGCATCCTGACTGGTCTGGCTGCCACATCTCTATTTCTTCTCTTTACCTCAGCACTCCATGCAAAATTCATCCAGACTCCATTGCTCCTCACCACCCTGACACCCCCCTCCTGGTCTGCCACTTCCATGCCAGCCATTCTCAGTCTTTTCTTTAAAACAGAATGATCCTTTAAGAACCTAAATCATTCATATCATCCCTCTATTCAGAAGCCTCTAGTGGCTTCCCACCTCATTCAGAGTAGGTCCTTGGGATGGTCTAGAAGAGCATTCATGACCATCCTTTGCTACTGTTTTCCTTACACATTCTTGTCTATCACACTGGCCTTGTCATTCAACTCAAGGTATATTCCATTCTCAGGCTTGTGAACTTGCTGGTCCCTTTGCCCCATTCCTTAGAAATATGTGTCCTGGCACTGCCACCCCTCCAAGTCATTACTCAAATCCTCAGCAAGGCCCCATCTCAACAACCATACTATACAGATGGTGCAACACCTCAAACCACCCATGTTATCCTTCTTTCCATGTTTAATTAGTATCCACAGTGCTGTTTACCTTCTGATATAGCATAGAATTTACTTACATCTTTGATTTGTCTTCCCATACATATAAGCTCTAGGAGGCTGCAAATTTTGTCTATTTTATTCATTGTTGAGTCCTCTGCTTAAAATAACAAGATATTTAAGTAGATATTTTTTATTTTTTATTTTTTTTTTTTTAGGATTGGTAAAGAAATGATTGCATTTATTTATTTATTTATTTATTTTGGTTTTAGAGCAAGAGGAAAGGAGAGGGAGATAGAGATAGAAACACTGATGCATCAACATATATTGGCTGCCTCCT
>NW_006283442.1:2282409-2296607 GCF_000327345.1 Myotis davidii
ACCGAAGCCAGTCAGTCCCGCTTCTCCCGTTTGCGTCTGGGTCCCTAGAAACTCGCCCTGCTCTGGAGCTCCGAGTCTGAAGCTCCCTCCCGATTGAAACAGACAACCGCGCCCTCCGCTGCCAGCCCGCTCCACGCGAACTCCGCACCTGAGTGTTTCACTTCAGCACTGCGCCTCCTCTGAGTCTGGGTATGATATTCTTTTTTCCCCTAGTTGTAGAGCTTCCACTCAGCCAGCCTTCCTGTGGTTCTGGATGATGTCCGTTCCGTCTTTTAGTTGTATTTTTGAAGTGGTTGTTCGAGGCAGCAAACTCCATTGTTAACCTATGCTGCCATCTTGGTTTCTCCTCAATATTTAAGTAGATATTTTTTAAATAAGTGAATGAGCATCATCTGGGGAGCATTTAAAAAACACTGTTGTGCAAATTCCACCTCAGACCTATTGAATAAGAACCTTAGGGTGTGGGATCCAGAAGTTGATATTTTGACAAGGCCCTGGGCTTCAGAGCCATTGATACCACAGAGAGATTTTTTAAACCGTAGATATCCCCAGCTTAAAACCCTTTAACAGCTCTCCATTTTCCTATGGGGTTATGCCCAAACTGCTTAAGGTGACTGCAGATCAGGCCTCGGGAGATTTCTCAGCCTGTGTCCTCCCACCCATCCACCGTCCCCCTACATGCCCCCTATGCAAGCATATGTGTTTTCTCTAGTGTGTCTTCATTGTGCCCATGCCTTTTCTCTGCCAAGAATGTTTTCTTTCCACTCTCTGTCTGGTGAATTGCTCATGGGGAAAGTTCTGAATCAAATATCAGTGGTTAAATACAATTTTCCCTTATACCCTGGTTTCTACACAACCATCCCAGTAATTAATAATTTCTTTTATTGTAGATTATATATTTTATTCATATCATATTCCATTATAATTAGACTCTAAACTCCTAAAAGATTTATAAAGACATCCTCAACATCTAGCAAATTATTAAATACAGTGGGGCCTTGACTTACAAGTTTAATTCTTTCCAAGACCGAGCTCATTAAGGAGCTCGTTAACTCAAATTACTCTATCAACTCAATGCAAAAAAATCGGCCGAGAAACAGCTGGTATCTCAAAAATCTCGTTAGTCGGGACACTCATAAGCCCCACTGTACTACAGGAAATTTGTGCACTCAGAAGGGAGGGGGAAGCGGGGGTCTCTCAGCCAGGCATGTGCCCTCTCGCAGTCCAAGAGCCCTCAGGGGATGTCTGACTGATGGGGAGTGGGCCTAAGCCGGCAGTCGGACATCCTTTGCACTGCCGTGGAGGAGGGAGAGGCTTCCCCACCACCGCTGCACTCACCAGTCATAAGTCCAGCTCAGGGCTTCTGGCTGAGCTGCGCTCCCCCTGTGGGAGTGCATTGACCACCAAGGGGTAGCTCCTGCATTGAGTATCTGCGCCCTGGTGGTCAGTGCACATCATAGTGACCAGTCGTTCCGCCGTCAGGCTAAAACTGGCTCTCCGACATCCCCTGAGGGGTCCCAGATTGCGTGAGGGTGCAGGCCAGGCCAAGGGACCCCACCAGTGCACAATCAGGCCAGAGAGGGACACAGGAGATTGGCCAGCCAGGGAGGGACCACAGAAGGGCTCTAGGGTGTATCCGACTCATCGTGCTCAGTCCTGGCTGGACCCCAGCAGCAAGCTAACCTACCAGTCAGAGTGTCTGCCCCCTGGTGGACAGTGCATGTAATAGCGAGCGGTTGAGCAGCTTTAGCATATCATTAGCATATTACACTTTGGTTGAACGGCCAACCGGATGACCGGACACTTAGCATATTAGGCTTTTGTTATATAGGATAGCTCTTTAGTTAATATACTAAAACAAAAATTTGATATGAACTACCTTTATTGGATTTTTCTGTGTGTGTGTGTGTGTGTGTGTTTGGCACTATGTCAATATTTATTCAACATGTGAATGAATATATAAATGAATACATAAAATCTACAAATGAGATACAACATATTGTTTCATTGAATCCCTATGAAGAAAAAAATCCATTATTATGCATATTAAGAATTTGAAACTTAATGTGAATACACAATTAAGCACAGTAAATAAGCAAAAATATTTAAAATAGTTTAAAATGGCCAACAATAATCCTAATCCTATTCTCTCTTGGCATGTTTAGTTATCTTAAATGCAAAATAGTTAAAATCCTAAGACAAATGTATGAGTGTGTGTGTAGTGTAGTGTATGTATAAAGAGAGAAAAGAGGAATAACTTTTTGCTTAATGAGATATAATAAAAATATTATTTTTGTACTTTTGGAGTGATTTTAAAGATTTATGAGAGAAATATTGAGTATATGTGTCTTAAAGCTATGAAATAACTTTATAGCCAAACTCTTAAACTGTGCCTTCCTTTTCACTGTGTGCATACTGTATATACATGTTTTCTTTTCTTTTTTTAATCTTTATTGTTGAAAGTTTTACATATGCCCCCTTTGCCCCCATTGACCTCTTCTAGCCTGCCTCCACCCTATGCCCAGGCCTCTAACACCCTATTGTCTGTGTCCATGGGTTATGCATATATGCATATAACTTCTTTGGTGATCTCTTCCCTCCTACCCACCTACCTTTTCCTGCCTTCCCTCTGAAATTCGACAGTCTGTTCCTTGCTTCTATGGTTTTGGATCTATTTTGTTCATCAGTTTATTTTATTCATTAGATTCCACAAATGAGTGAGATCATGTGAGACTTGTCTTTATCCAACTGGCTTATTTCACTTAACATAATACTCTCCAGACCCTAAATACTGTCTCAAAGAGTAAGAGATCATTCTTTTTTATTGCTGCATAGTATTCCATGGTATAAAAGTACCACAACTCCTTTATCAGCGACTGAGCATTTCTTCATATGTCTCTTGTCCATCTGTATGTCCCCTTTGGAGAAATGTCTAGATCATCTGCTCTCAACCTGTGGGTCGCGACCCCTTTGGCGGTTGACCGACCCTTTCACGGGGTCGCCTAAGACCATCCTGCATATCAGGTATTTACATTACGATTCATAACAGTAGCAAAATTAAAGTTAAGAAGTAGCAACGAAAATAATTTTATTGTTGGGGTCACAACATGAAGAACTGTATTTAAAGGGCCAGAAGGTTGAGAACCACTGGTCTAGAGATCCTTTGCCCATTTTTTAATTGGATTGATTGTCTTCCTTTTGTTAAGTTGCATGAGTTCCTTATATATTTTGGATATTAAAACTTTATCAGATGTATCAATGCCAAATATGTTCTTCCATACAGTGTGTTCCCTTTCCATTTTCTTGATGGTTTCTTTTGTTGTGCAGAAGCTTTTTATTTTGATGTGGTCCCATTTGTTTATTTTTCTCCTTCGTTTCCTTTGCCCTAGGAGTATCTGTAAACATATTGTTATGAGAGATGTCTGGGATTGTGCTTCCTATGGTTTCTTCTAGGATTTTTATGGTTTCATGACTTAGATTTAAGTCTTTTATCCATTTTGAGTTTGTTCTTATGTATGGTGTAAGTTAGTGGTCTAGTTCCTTTTTTTTTTTTAATGTGTCGGTCCAATTGTCTCAAAACCATTTATAGAAGAGACTGCCTTGATTCCACTGTATACTCTTGACTCCTTTGTCAAATAATGGCTTTGGTCAATTCCTGGGGTCTCTGTTCTGTGCCATTCATCTATATGCCTGTTCTTATGCCAGTACCAAGATGTTTTGATTATAGTGGCTTTGTAGTATTATTTGATATCTGTTCTTGTGATCCCTCCAACTTTATTCTTCTTTCTCAAGATTGCTGTGGCTATTTGGTATCTTTTTTGGTTCCATATAAATTTTTGAAGTATTTGTTTTAGATTTGTAAATATGACATTGGTGTTTTAATAGCGATTGCATTGAATCTGTAGATTGCTTTGGGTAGTATGGACATTTTAATGATATTAATTCTACCAATCCATGAACATGGTATATTCTTCTATTTGTTTATATCTTCCTCTATCTCCTTTTTCAATGTCCTGTAGTTCTTCAAGTACAAGTATTTTGCATTCTTGGTTAAGTTTATTCCTTGGTTAAGTATCATAAGAAAAACTTTTTTAGCATTGGTAAATGGGATTGTTTGTTTAGTTTCTCTTTCTGAGAGTTCACTGTTGGTGCATGAAAATGCCATCGATTTCTGGGTGCTAATTTTGTATCCTAATATGTTGCTAAATTAATTAATTTATTAAATGGTAGAGTCTTTAGGGTTTTCTATGTACGATATCATGTCATTTGTGAATAATGAGAGTTTTTTTCCTCCTTTCCAATTTGGATGCCTTTTATTTCTTCTTGTCTGATCATTGTGGCTAGGACTTCCAGTACTATCTATATGTCTATATATAAAGACCTAATATGCAAAGTGTCCCCTTAGGAATTCAACCAACTGGGAGTTCGATCACTTGCTATGACGTGTGCTGACCTCCAGGGGGAGGCACAGAATGAAGGAAGCCCTGGGTGGCACCCGGCAGCTGGGGAAGGAAGGCCCCAGCCAACAACTGGCAGCCACTAGGGGCCCTACCCATGCACGAATTTCATGCACTGGGCCTCTAGTGTTGAATAAGAGTGGTGAAAGTGGACATTCCTGTCTTGCTCCTGGTCTTAGGGGAAATGGTTTTAGATTTTGTCCATTGAGTATGATATTGGGTGTAGGTTTGTCATATATGGCCTTTATTATATTGACATATGATCCCTCCATTCCCATTTTGCTGAGAGTTTTCATCAAAAATGGGTGTTAGATTTTGTCAAATGTTTTTGCTGCATCTATTGCAGTGGTTCCCAACCTTTTCTTAGCCATCTCCCACCTAAGCATCTCTAAAATCCTGATGCCTCCCTGTGACATATAATTCTTATTCAAAAAATGAGCTCCTATTCACGTGGAGGAAGCCTAAAAGGCCATTAACTTCGTCTAAACAAACCTCCAAAGAACAAAGCATCCATGAAAGAGAAAAATAAAAGAACAAAAGGACAGTTGAAGTACTGAGGAAGAAATTACTAAGAAATTGTTATAAATCTATAATAATAAAAGCATAATATGCTAATTAGACCAGACAGCCAAACAACCTTCCAGACGTCATTCTGGATGTCCTTCCAGATGAAACCGTGGCAGTGGTGGCCGAGGTAGAGGTGGTAAGGGGTGATCAGGCAGGCAGGCAGGAGAGCAGTTAGGAGCCAGTGGTCCCAGATTGTGAGAAGGATGTCCAACTGCTGGTTTAAGCCCGATCCCGTGGACATCCGGCAGTCGGACATCCCCCAAGAGGTCCTGGGTTGTGAGATGGTGCAGGCCAGGCTGAGGGACCCCCCAACCCCCCTCTCTGTACACGAATTTTGTGCACTGGGCCTTTAGTAATAATAATAATATGAAGTGATATGAAAAAATAGCAAATAAAATTTCAAAACATATAATAGAGAACTGAGATGCATAAATATGTCACAGTATATATTTATATACTGTATATGAGGCCCTCAGAACCATAAGAAATGAAAAAAATTCACTGTTAATAACTCATTCTCAAATTGCCTCCCATAAAAATCAAATTGCCCCCCTGTGGAACCACTGGTCTATTGATATGATCCTGTGATTTTTGCCTTTCAGTTTGTTTATGTGATGTATCACACTTATTTGACTTGCAAATACTGTACCAGCCTTACATCCCTGGAATAAATTCCACTTGGTCATGGTGTATGATCTTTTTCATGTATTGCTGGATCAGATTTGCTAATATTTTGTTGAGGATTTTAACATTTATAGTCATCAGGGATATTGGCTGCTAATTCTCTTTCTTGGTTGTGTCTTTATCTGGTTTTTGAATTAGGATAACTGACCTCATAAGAAAGGGTTGAAAGTGTTCCTTCCACTTGAATTTTTTGGAATAGTTTGAGGAGGGCAGGTATTAGTGGTTCTTTGAAGGTTTGGTAAAACTCCCCTTGGAAGCCATCGGACCATGGCTTTTGTTTGCTGGGATTTTTTTTTTTTTTTTTTTTTGCTTCTAATCAGTTGTTATTGGCCTATTCAGGTTTTCTGATTCTTACTGATTCAGTTTTAGAAGGTTTTTTTAGGAATTTGTCCATTTCATAAACATTGTTCAGCTTGTTGGCATATAGTTGTTCATAATATTTTCTTACAATCCTTTGTATTTCTATAGTGTCAGTTGTCACTTCACTGCTTTCGTTTCTGATTTTATTTATTTGGGTCCTCTTTCTTTGTTTCTTAATGAGTCTGGCTAATAGTTCATCAATCTTGTTTATCTTTTCAAAGAACGAGCTCTTGGTTTCATTGATTATTTGTATTGTTTTTTAAATGTCTGTGTCATTTATTTCTCCTCTAATCTTCATTATTTTCTTCCTTCTACTTACTCTGGGTTTTTCTTTTGTTCTCTTTCAAATTCTTTCTAAGTTGTAGGGTTAAATGGTTTATTATTTATCTTTTTTTATTAGGTAGGCCTGTAGTGCTATGAACTTCTCTCTCATGACTGCTTTTGCTGTGTCCCACAGATTTTGGGTTGTTTTGTTTTCATTTGCATTTGTTTCCAGGAAGTTTTTATTTCTTTCTTAATCTCATTGGTAGCCCATTCATTGTTTAATAACATGCTATTTAGCCTCCATGTTTTTTAATGTGTTTGAGTGATTTTACTGTAGTTTATTTCTAATTTCATTCCATTGTGATCTGAGAAAATGCTTGATATTATTTCAGTCTTCATTAACTTGTAGAGACTTGTTTTGTGTCCTAACATGTAGTCTGTCTTTGAGTATGACCCATGTGCACTTAAAAAGAATGTATATTCTGCAGCTCTGTGGAGAAATGTTCTATAAATGTCTATTAAATTCATCTGATCCAATGTGTCCTTTAGAGTCTCTGTTTCCTTGTTGGTTTTTTGTCTAAAATATCTATCCAATGATGTCAGTGGGCTTTTCAAGTCCCCTACTATGACTGTATTGCTGCTCATCTCTCTAGAAGTTTTTTTAAGTATATTTATGTGCTCCTATATTGGGTGCATAAATGTTTACCAGGGTTATAGTCTCTTGTTCGATCAATCCCTTTAGTATTAAATAGTGACCTTTATTGTCTTTTGTGATGGCCTTCATTTTGAAGTTTATTTTGTCATATGAGTATTGCTACCCCAGCTTTTCTTTAATTTCCATTTGCATGGAAAATTTTTTCCATCCTTCACTCTCATCCTATGTGAGTCTTTTGTTCTGAGATGGGTGTCTTGTAAACAGCAAAACTGGGTCATTTTTTTTAATCCGTTCAGCTACCCTATGTCTTTAATTGGAGCACTTAGTCCATTTACATTTAAGATTATTATTGATAGGTACTTATTTATTGCCATTTTAATTTCTTATTCCTATGTTTCTCTCTGTATATATTTATATATTTATTCTCATTACAAAAGTCCCTTTAACATTTCTTGCAGTGATGGTTTGGTGGTGATTAACTCATTTAGTCTTTTTTTTTTTTGTCTGGGAAGCTCTTTATTCCACCATCTGTTTTTGAATGATAGCTTTGCTGGATATAGAAATCTTGGTTTCAGATCCTTGCTTTTCTTTACCTTGAATACTTCATGCCATTCCTATCTGTTCTATAGAGTTATTGATTAAAAAATAAATCAGCTGTCAGCCTTATGGGAGCTCCTTTGTAGGTAACAAAATGCTTTACTCTTGCTGTCTTTAAGCTTCTCTTTTTGTCTTTAATTTTTGTCATTTTAATTATGATGTGTCTGGTTGTGGTCCTGTTTGGGTTCTTCTTGCTTGGGACTTTCTGTGCCTCTTGAACTTGTGTGACTTTTTCCTTCACCCAGTTAGGGAAGTTTTCTGCCATTATTTCCTCAAACAAGTTCTCGATCACTTGTTCACTTTCTTCCCCTTCTGGTGCTCCTATAATGTGAATATTATTCCATTTCATGTAATTCCACTGCTCCCTTAAACTGTCCTCCTGTTTTCAAATTGTTTCTTTTTTGATTATCTGATTAATTTTTTTCTACCCTGTTTTCTAATTCACTAATCTAATCCTTGGCCTCCCCTAATCTACTATGTATTCCTTCTACTATGTTCTTTCTTAGTGCTATGTCATTCTTCATAGTTACTGTACTTTTTCTCATGCTGTTGAGCACTTTTGCTATCATTATTCTGAACTCTGTGTCTGATAAATTTCTTATCTCCATTTCATTTATCTATTTTGGAGAATTCTCTTGTTCTTTCATTTGGGGCTTTTTTTTTCCTCTCCCCATTTGGCTGCCTGTTGGAGTTGGTGTCTGTGCACTAGGTAGATCTGCTACAACTCCCAGTCTCTACTGCAGGGCAATGTCAGATACTGTTTGTGACTGGCCCTGAGTACCTTGCTTGGAGCTATCAGCAATCCACAGCTGTGGCTCCCTCTGCTTGGGCTGGGTGCCTTTGAAAAGGACCAAGATGTGCACCAGTGTCTGCTCTTCCTAGTCCAGGGCCCATAAGTAGATCAGGCATAGACTCTAAGCCTCCAGAGATCCTTCTCTGTCTGTACTCACATTGACACTCAGTCTTGATTAGTCTCAGGCTATCAAGCAGAGGGTGGGTTGTGGGGTCTTCCAGCATGGTGGACAACTGCCTTTCCCCCAGACAAAAACCACCTGGATAACAAAGTTCCACCAGAGTAAGATTTCCTCTACAGCATGTGGAATGACTTAGCACTGGAAACTGTGGTGGCTGTTCACCAAGCTCCAACCCCAGAGCCCCCAACCCTGGACTGTCCTCGCACAGCTCCATTCCACTCTGTCTTCTCTCTTTCAGAGCCCCAGATGAGTGGATACACACCAAATTTGGTACATTGGCCTTTTAAGAGGGTGCCTGCATTTCCAGCTATCTCTAGCTAGCAGACAGCAACCCTGCTGCTTTTCACGGCCAGATGTTACATAGGCACCTTTCTTGGTTCTGGTGCTCTAGGCTGGGGAACCCAGTTTGGAGTTTAGACCCCACAATTCTTGGTGGGTAACCACCACAGCTGCGATATCCCTCCAGAGCTTCAGCTGCTGTCTGTAGGAGTCAGACCAGCCCTTTCAAGCCTCGGTACTTCCTACCAGTCTCTATGAGGTCTCCACTTTCCATCTTTGGTTATCAGGGTTCTCTCTAGCTAGTCTTAAGTTGATTTCTGTTATTTAGTTGAAATTCCAGTTTGGTCCTGGGAGAGTCAGTGTGACTTCCACCTACTCTCTGTATATACTTTTTAAGTATATAGTTTGGTCACTGTTGTTATAATTAAGTTTATAGTCATTCCCCTTTTCAATGAGTCACTCCTCTCTTCTCTTTTACTAGCTTCATATTCTCATATTTTCCTTAAAATATGGATTCTCACCAAAATCTGTATATCAGTCTTCTTGCTGTCTTCTGCTTCTGGATTTTCTTGAGTATTCAGTAGAGCAGCTCGATTCCTGTACATACAGAGATAGACACATACATGTAAGAAGTGTGTGTTTTCTGTCCTAGTCCTAAAAAGAGAGCACAAATTACCCATTTTTCTCTTACTGTCAATGGCCCACGTCTTCTCTTCCCCTAAATTTAACCTCTGCTACTCTCTTTCAGTACATTATCTCCTAGGCACATTATTTAAAAAAATAAATAAATAAAGGAAGACTTTCTAAGTGGCATCTTCAATGTACTCATTTCTAAACAAATAAGATTTTCTCTTTCTTTTTATCCTAATCCTAACCTTCTCCAGATTTAACCTCTTCCTGTTCTCTGATCCTATCTTATATTTCTTCTTAATGGACCTTGATTCTGTTTTCACCCCTTATCTATCTCTCTCTCTCTCTCTCCACACACCTTCTCTCTGTTAATATTCTACTCTTTCTTAATTATTTAAAAATAAGAACTGTGAAAAACACCTGCCTGATCCCCTGGGCTGAGCTCTCTTTGCTGTCTTCTCTCCACTACTTCACTGTCTGCAGTTGGTGAGTAATGAGTTTTTGCTTGCTGCCTGAATCCTCACTATTCTTAATGCAGAGATCACGGATTGCCAGCTAAAACTCCAGGTTTGGTGCCCATCACCATCATGGTTCTCCTCTGCCTGCTGACATGCAGCATCAACCTCTTGCTGTCTACCTCCCTGAAGGACACAGTTATAGGTTCCTGTGAGGCTTTGCTCCCTTGGGTCCCTTTCCTGCTTCTGTGATGATCTTTTCTCTTCCTACCCTTCTTCACCTTGCCAGACCATTGAGAGCTTTTGAGAAAGCCTGTGGCCATGTAAGTGTTCAACACACTCTGTGTCCCCTTCTCAAGTCTTGGTAATTTCTCCTTTGTTCTTTGTTGATACTCCTCAAGAAAAACTCTTAGAAGGTGGCAGTTATCCCAAATCTCCCTACAATCTTTATGCTAGCACCATCTGTACTTTCTGTGTGCTAATGTCTTCTGTCCTTACCTCAAACTTTACATGTCTAAAACTTATCTTTTCTCTTCCTCACCCCCTTTAAAATAGATCTGTCCTAATTTCTGTCATTCATCTTTTGACTTAAGTCCCAAGCCTCTGATCATCTCACTGTTCCTCCCCTTTATTTGCCCTTCACAGCCAATCAGACTTTGCATCCTGTTGACTTTTTCTTCCATGTCCTAGTGTAAACCTTCTTATCTTATCCTTTACTGCTTCCTGTCTTCCTGCCTTCAGTCTCTCCTTTTCAATACACACAACACAACCTGGACTTTTTTCAAAGCCCATTTTCGTTATGTCACTCTGCTCAGAATCTGCAGTGATTCTGCATATAATTCTTCCTAGTTTTCCAGGCTTCCCTCACCCACCTTACAGATTCCCTGGACAGTGGTCCCTCCCCCTCTCTTCTTTTCTGCCTGTTAATGAATGCTTTTTTCTTCCTATATAAAATGTTTCCCCTCCTTTTCTTCACCTAGCCACATCTGCCCATTCTTGCTTTCCTCATTCGTTTATGAGTACATCTTACACAGGTCTGCTTGTTCATTGCTTATTCTACTTAATTATCAAGATGGACAAAATGAGAGCCTGAAGATAGCAAATCCCAGTTTCTGTGGCATGTTGTCCTATGCTCTTTCCTGGCCAGGCCTTGGATCTTCATCTGTTTCTCTCTGGTGATTATAACAGTACTTGGAGCAGATGTCCTTAATAAATACATTTTGTTGGTGAGCAGTCAAAACAGGGTACATTCGCCCTAACCGGCTTGGATCAGTGAATAGAGCATCAGCCTGCGGACTGAAGGGTCCCAGGTTCGATTCCGATCAAGAGCATGTACCTTGGCTGCGGGCACATCCCCAGCAGGGGGCGTGGAGGAGGCAGCTCATCAATGTTTCTCTCTCTCTATCCCTTTCCCTTCCTCTCGTAAAAAACTCAGTAAAATATATAAAACAAACAACAACAAAAAACGGTACATTCAAGGATCTGGTATATTGTTGCATTGCAACAAATGATAATGTTGAAAAGGAGCTAAATTAAAATCAAACTTCCATTTTGATAATCATTATACTAACAACCATTTGGAATCTTGACCTTCTTAGTGGGTTTCTCCATGACAGAGGCCTTAGATTCCTTTACTGGTATATCTCTTGCTTTTCTCATTTACAAAGTAAAAGGGTTTATTGATTCAGCCATTCAACAATCATTTTATGACTACCTATGATGGGAACCTGTTAATTTCTAAGGCCCCCTTCAATTGCATAATAGCAATAACATTTTCTAAAGACAAAAACATTATTTGATCATCAAGCCACACAGAGTTTTTGTTTTGTTGTTTTGTTTTGTGTGGGTTTTTTTAATTTTCTTTTTGCCATTACAGGCTTTTTTCATACCCCTTCTTTTTTGTGTGTTCTATCTTCATTTCTAATCCAAGTTTAGGCACCTATGCTTTGGGCTCACTATACTTTTAAAATCAGCCCAGTGGAATATAGAATAAAAAGATTCTGTCTGCATTCTATGATAGACCAAATCATGAAATGATAGAAAGGCAGGATCTTACAAATTCTTTTCAGGAGTTAAAATGTCCCATTGCATTGATTTTCTGTTATAAGATATTGACTTATTTCAATATCCTTGACAGATTTTTTTCAGATAAAGGTTCTATGATAATAAATCAACTTCTACGAGACTATCCTTCCTACCAGACTATCAAAATTGAGATAATTTATATAAATACCAGGATTTGAGATAAACTTTCAAAATAAGTTTTATGGTCCTTCAATGCCTGATGGTTTCCTATTGAGACAGACTTTCTTTGCAGATCTTTTAATGCAGCAGTTTCAGTAATTTCTGCGGGTCACAATCATTGTGTGCTCACAGCATGTGTGACTCTATTTTAAGCCCTTGGGGTTTGTGGTAATAGTCATTAGGTGTGTTGGATATAGTTTTACCCATCAAGTTGTCTTGTCCAGGTGGGATTACAAAGGAACTGAGAATTTTCCTATTAGTCCTTACATTGCTCTTGGACTTACAACTTTGCAAATTCTTATCTTGTAAGAAAGTATGAGGCAGTGATTAGCCTCCCTGTTCAGAATAGACAAGGGTGTCTGTGAGGCCTCCAGTCCCTCAGAGGTGTCCTGTAACAGCATTCTACAACAGCTGTTCTGTTTTAAGACTCAGTGCTCTCAACAAATTCCAGACGCCCCTTGGCTGCTGTAGTTGCTAAATGGTGACTTCAGGCTTCACTTGGTTCAGGACTCAAGGGGGCTGAGCCAAACCTGACATGACTTACTGTTCAGGCAACAAGTTCCGAAGAGAAAGAAAACATTTCAAATACCAACTACTGCTGCTTTATTCTGAAGAAACTGACTTTAGAGGAGCAACTCTTCCAGGCAGTCTTGATTCCGGCTTCATTTATGTTGCCAGCATTCTAGATTTCTGGCCTTTTTTGTTGTGGGGAGACAGCTGACTCAATGCTTTTGAATAATTTTGGTTTGTGATACTTAACTTTTAAGTAGAAAATATTATCTTATCATCATCAGATGATAAGAGGAGAAAACAATATTAAGGAATATTTTAAAACTATATATTTTATATGTGGCTTTAAATTAAATTTTATTTAAACATAATATATTTTAACTAAATATGAGACTCGCAAGTATATATTTGAGTTGTTGATTTACTTCTTTATAATAATTTGTTTACTTTATTAAAAAGGAAATCCTGAGTACATATTTACATATTTAAATATTAGTAATAATTAAACTACCCTAAGGTAAGTTTCACAAGCTTAATAATACAAGTTCCCAGAATAATGTAACTGGTAACAAATATAACTACAACTGACTATGCCATATTTTATTTTATAATTATCTTAACCATTTTAAGTGTACAATTCAGTGACATTAAATATATTTATGTTGTACAAACATTGCCACTATCCATTTTCAGAACTTTTCATCATCCCAAACAGAAGATCTGTACCTATTAGATAATTCCTCATTCCCCACTCCCTATTATACTTCCTGTAATCTAGGTACCTCATATAAGTGGAATTATACAATATCCGTCCTTCGTGTCTATCTTATTTCATGTAGCATAATGTTTTCAAGTCTGTTCCATATTGTAGCATATGTCAGAATTTCATTTCTTCTTAAGGTTGAATAACATTATTCCATTGAATATTTTGTAGAGGAGGGATAAAGTTCTCTTTGATCTCTTAGGGTCTCTGGCTGGGTCTAAAAATTAAACTGACAAATTAGTAGGAGAAGCATACAAATTTATTTGTATATATTGTATATGGTAGGAATCTTCATAAGAAAATAAAGGCCCAAAGAAATGGTTAGTGGTTAACCTGAAAGGTGTTTTTGTGTGTGTGTTTTCTTTTTGGTTAATCTTCACCTGAGAATATATCTTCCATTGATTTTTTCGAGATAGCGGGAGGGACGGGAGGAGAGAAGGAGGGAAGGAGAGACAGAGTAAGGGAGAGAGAAACAGATGTTAGAAAGACACATTGATTGATTGCCTCCCGCATGTGCCCTGACCAAGGCTGGGTATCGAACCTGCAATACAGGTACAGTCCCTTGACTAGGAATCAAACCTGAGACCCTTTGGTGCGTGGACCCATATTCTAACCACTGAGAAACACTGACCAGGGAACCTGAAAGCTTTTATGCGGGTTTGGTGAAGAGTAAAAAGTCATGGAAAGATGTAATAGGGCAAAGAGTATGAACTGAGTGTAGTACCCTGGGGAAATTTGGCAAGGCATGTTAGGATTCTT
>NW_006283442.1:2296619-2333435 GCF_000327345.1 Myotis davidii
AGGGCTGGAGAAGGTGGGAAAGAACACCTCTTCTGCCACTTACTCCAAACTGCTTTAGCTTAAAATATTGGGGTAGTGTGTCCTGAACCCCACATTTTGTGATCCATTCACCTGCTGATGGACACTTGTGCTGTTTCACCTTTGGCTGCTGTGAGTAGTGCTGCAGTGAACATTGGCGCACATGTTTCTGCTTCAGTGTTGTTCTGTTTAGAATTGTGCCTCACTCTCTTTTTTTACAATAGGAAATATTAAGTATTTCTCTCCAGCGTGGTCCAGGATTGGCTCTTTTGCTCTTTTCAGATGAAATAATACTTTAATGGGTATAAGCTTCTTATTTGAAGGTCTAGGTTGGCAAGATGGAGAGTTGTGTAAGTCTTCATGCCTCATTGCAAACACCATCTTATCAGGCCCATTCACAGCACCTAAAAATGATGAAGTAAATATGAAGAGCGAGCTCATTAACCCTCCTTTAGAAAAGGCTGAGAGACTGTGAGAGAAGTATTTGTGTCACTGTGATGTTTTGCTTGTGAACAAAAGATTTCACTATTTTCCAGGAAGTTTGCCTCCCAGACGCTGTCAGTCATGAATCTTCCTGGGGCCTCAGCCACTTGAACCTTTGTGTCCAGGCTGTGGAACTCCAGACCAAATGGTCCGGGGGAGTACGTGCAGGGGTTTCTGAAGTTCCCTGAAGAACTGCAATCCTCTGGGAGCTTGGCTGTCAGGCTACTAGCCTCCATGTTTGAGCCTGGCAGGTATCAGGTGGAAGGCAGTAGAGGGAGTCAACAGATTTGGGGGGTTTTTCTCTTAATTTCTATGTTTGAAAAACATGAAACTATATTTGGTTTGTGCTTAGGTCTGTTGGGCCTAGTGAATGTGTTTTTGTTGTTCCTGGTTTCCAGTTAGGAAAATATACTATTTTGCTCCCAACGTTGAATGAAGGTGGTGGTCTTGGCTCCATATCATCAAATATTAATACATTAACAATAACTGAGTCTATAATAAGGAACTGTGACCTTTCAAATGATCTGAACTGTCTCCTGTATGTCACATTTTACTTTTTTAGAGAAGTGCTAATTCACGTTAAGTCCGCCTGAGAGATTTGTTTAATGAGCAGATTTAACGGATGATTATCCTTCTCAATTTTTTTTAAAGGAAGGGCTTCTTGTGATGTCCCTCTCCTATTTGGCACAGGAACACAGAGGGGTCTTTTAAAAATTACCCCTGCAGGGTCACTGGGACCCAAGCTGTTTGCTTCATTAAACCCTGGTGGCTTCTTTAGAGCCAGCCCCTTCCAAAAGCCCTGACACAATTGTATCTAAATTAGCATCTGACTGACCCCCTTTCTCTCCTTTTTTCAAGCCCCAGCTGACAGGGATTGGCAAAAGATGCTAATTGGTTGGGCCTGGCTCAGAACAATAGACTTGCCAAGTTGACAAAAGGACTGATGTTTCTTTCAATATGCACCCAGATTCACATAAGTACCTCTTTTAATTACCAGGAATTATTGTAATGCCTGGTCAATGGAATAATTGACCCTAGTCAGCTAGTGCTTACTCTGTAATAAATAATGGCCCAGGCCTGTCAGAGTAGCAGGTACTAGGATGATTTGTGGGACTAGAAAGAGGTCTTCTCAGCCAGCCTTCTGTGATGTACTGAGGAGCCCAGTGGGAGTCCAGGAGAGGGGACTAATTTGAGCTTCACCGTAAGGGAATGTGCTGAGAGCCCTTAGAATTCATCCTCAGAATCATAAAGAAACGAGTTAGTAGTTTAAAGAAGTAAATTGGCAGCTTGGCAGCTTAGGACTCCTGGTCAGTGACAGGTCAGCCAGTTCCAGCACAGGGAGAACGTTCCAAAGCATTTGCTTCCACACTTAATAACTCAAGTCCATGTCCAGCCTATAGACTTCACTTCCCCCCTTTAAAAAAAAACAAACATTTTTATTTCAAATGTTAAGGTAAATGAGCTCAAAACCTAATGTTACCTCATTCTTTATTATCACAAATCTTAGCTATCTTACAAATAATTTTGTACAGTATTAAGGCTCTTGAAGAATTAGTTTTAAAAATTTAATTCGGGAGGGGATGGGATTCACTACATAGCAAAAGTCTACTTTGCAGCTAACATTCTAATTCTAATCAATGTTAATATTATAGACCAGCATTCCTCCTCTCCACCCCCATTATAATATAGAGTGGGCACTACTTTCTGCTTAGCATTTCAGGTGGAGCCTTCCTTTATGATTGTACAACCCAATCTGAGTAGGATGTATTTGTGAAATCTCTGAACCACTGTGCTGGGTAACCCTGTGGACTGAACTGGGGCCCCCTCCCAACTTAGCTGCATTCAACCTTTGGACTCTAAGCAAGTTACTAAAATGCCTAAGCTTAAGTTTCTGCCCCTAAAAGGGGGCTTGGGGATAAAAATGCCTGCTTCATAAAGTAATTACAGAGATCAATTAAATGGGCTCATCTATTATTCTATTCAATACAGCACCAGGTAAATAGTAGCACTTGCTATGTTATTAGTTATTATCACCCCAAGATTGCATAGCCAGGAAATGTAGGGATATAATGTGTACTGACTGCTGTCTCACTCTTTAAGCCAGTGCTCTTCCAGGGTGTCCCATTGTCAGGTCCCCTAGAAGATAAGAGAAAACATGAATACATTAAAAAATGGTGAAAAATAATACTTTCATCTTTTAAAACAACAGATGACAAAAAATGTCAGTTAGTATAACTGATTTGTAAATACCATTGTGATCTCCTGGATTAAGAAATTATCTTCCTTTTATAAAACTAGCATGTATTTCTTTCTGGCAAGTCTTTATTGGGAAAGGAGACATTTAAGGTTGTTAGTTCTCATGATAGTTTTTGTCTCCCACAAAGAAAAGATATAGTTTATAAACTAGATTGCCTGGGTGCATGCTAACACCTGAACTGTGGTGTAAAGATCTTTTAGACTGAGAACATCTCAATCAGAAGTCTGTTTTGTGTTTGTTTATATTTTTGATCTGGTGAATAATTTCAGTGTTAAGAATTAAGTTTTAGGATGTGTGGATAAACATTTAAAAAATGACTGGCAACCCCCCTCTCTACATTTCTTGAAGTGACTTTAGTTAGGGAATTGATGTAGAATACCAAATCTTTCTGAGCTTCTCCATGAGAAACCTTGGTCTCATCATGGAGAGTGGGCTCTTTAGTAGGACACATTCTGGTTGACCATCAAACGCCAAAGAACTAGACCAGCTTTACTATTAAGCAGTTCTGAGCCCTTGGGCAGATTAGTCAATTGCCCTAGGATCTATTCCCTCAACTGTGAAATGAGGAAATGGAACCAGATGACCTCATAACTCCTCAACAAGTTGACATATGAAATTAACCATCACAACACCAGAGCAAAAGACATTCCGGTCATCTCACTTGATGTTTGTCCTGTGATATATTCATGGCTACCTTCACTTCTTAAAACTCTTCTCTGTTGACATCTAAATTATTTCTTTTGCCTAATTTCCTCCTGTCTCTTTCCATCTCATTTGCTGATTCTCCTTATCCCTTCTGGCCATTAAGTGTAGTGTTCCTTTATGGAGTTCAGTTCAGTCCTTTATGGATTTCTTATCTCTCCCTAGGATCATCCTTCCATTCCCATGCTTCAACCAAATATAAATATTTGCATTGCAAATATAAATCTCTAGCTCTTACCTCTTTCACGAGCACCAGACTGGCATTTCTCAGAACCTGTCACACTTTCCAGCTGTGTTTGCATGGTTACTTAAGATTCAACATACTCAAAAATAAGCTTATTGCCTACAACCTATGTGCGTATGAACATTATTATACATCTTTCTGTTCAAACATGAAACAGAGAATTTTTCTTATATTCTTACCACTCCCTGACCTACATATCCATCTTTATTCAATCCCATCCTTTCCTTCATCAGTATATTTTGCAATCTACTCCTCTCCACATTCCCACTGCTACCATGCTGATTGTGACCATCATCACCTTTTGCTCAACTGTAGCAGTTACTCTGGATGATCTCCATGTCATAACCTCCTTCACTCCTATAATATAACCCTTTCACTGCTTAGGAACTTGGTAAGGGTCACAACTACCTGAAAAGCAAATCCCAGACTCCTTGGAAGGGCTTCCAAGAGCCCCACAATGGATCCTTTCACTACCCTCTAACCACCTTTTCACTGCTGCCTGTGCTAGAGACATGCTGTACATTTTCAAGTTTTGGTTATGCTATTCTCCTTATGGAAGGTCTTTCTTCCTCACCTGTTAAGACTTGGCTCACTTTTCAAAGACCAAACCCTCATCTTTTGTCAAGGTGTCACTATAACAGGTGCTACTACCTCTGTGGGGTCTTCCAGACTTCCCAGCAAAATTAATCTTTTTCTCTGTGCCCACCCATAGCTCTTGAGTGTTTTTGTTCAAACTGCTAGAACAGTTCTTAAACTACATTATCATTAAAGTGTTGTGTATCAGTCAGGGTCAACCAGTAGTACAGAAGCCAGACTAATTATTTAAAACTAGAGGCCTGATGCATGAAATTCATGCAAGAGTAGGCCTTCCTTCCCCCGGCTGCGGGCACCAGATTCCCTCTGGCACCCAGGACCTGGGCTGGCTTCCCTCCGGCCCCGGCTTCATTTGGAAGGACATCCAGTCTAGTTAGCATATTACCCTTTTATTATTATAGATAGTGGATTTTAATTCAAAGAATAGGGTGCAGAGGTGATATAGGGGCTGAGAGAAAACCCAGAGGTGAACCACAACAAAAAGTTCCCACCCTCTTAGGTAGGAGGGCCGAAGGGAAGGGCAGTGGTATCCCAGCGCCGTGGCTGGGTCACTGCAGAGCATGGATCCTGGTGGGGCTGTCCAGCAGGATCAAGAGCTGGGGAAACATGGCCACTTCTGGAGACCTCCAGACAGAGGGGAGGAATCCTGGCTTCAATCTTCTTCCCACCCTCTAATCTCAGGCCAGAACCTCTCACTGGCAGAACCCAGCTGGAGCTACCAGAGCATGCAGGCTTCAGGGTCGGGCACTGTAACATGAACAGAGCAGGGGCTACTGAATAAATTTAGGTGCAGAAGAGACCAAGCAGAGGCACAGGTCATATTGGTCTCCCTAACATACTTAGAGCTGCTTAAAAACAGGAACCTCATCTCACTTATTTTGTAACTACAGTGACTAGCACCAAGAAAAATTTAATAAACATTTAGTGGATTGAAATGAACTTTAAAGTTTCCTTCCAAGTCTAAAATTATGCTTTCTCTACCAGTGCATTCCCTCCATTTATCATCATGTTAAAACAAAAACATAAAACATTTCTATGAAATTGTTCTTTATAAAATCATGGATTTTATGTAATTATTTACTTAAACCCATGCTTTAGTTCAATCTCAACCCTGTTCCTTTATTAACATTTAGCCATTGCCATTTATCAGCTCTGGGTTGGTTCTGAAAACATTCTCCACCAACTGTGAGTCAGATTAAAATACAGGAAGGGAAATGGAGACATTGATTTAATAAATGCTAACAATGTGAGAGAAAAAGGAAAAAAGGATGTTGTGGGCAATTTTCACATAACTCACCTTGAATATGCCTTTGAACCAGCTCCTTCCCTGGTCTGTGGCCAGGCTCCCCTGGGCCACGCGGAACAGACCTGCAGGAGTGTCGCAGTGGCCATGGGCAGAGCACGGCAGGTCTGAGGCGGAGGGCTGGGCACCCGTCCCTGCCTGCCTCTTTCAGTGGTCTTGCTTTTCCTCAAAGAACACATTCCAAGGAAGAAAGACAGGCTGTCACCACAGCAGCACCCGTGGCCCGGCTTCAGCTGCGTGCACTTTCAGAGATCCAGCCCTTGCTATGAATCAACTTTCAGGCTTACTCTTCTGATGTGGCCCAGCTGCTGCAAAATCCTATCGATTGGATCGGTCGGACACAGGATTTCAACTTAAAATGTGCCACACGATCTAATGTTTGAGACATGTGGCCGACTGAAGTGGAGGAAATCTCAGAGCACTTCCCACGCCCTTTGTTTTCTCATGAGGAAATTGAAGCCCCAAAACGGTTGCTCACTGCCTTGATGGCAACACACCTGGCTTGGAACCCAACTCATGCCATTCCTAGTCCATTGCTGTCTTTATTTCACTGCTCAATTTCCAGAAGTTGTTTAAATCTTAACTTTGAACAGAGTATTACAGTGTTGTCATTGTCCCTATTAGTGAATTAGTCTGCTTTTCTGTTTGCGCCCTCTTATTTCTAACTCATTTTATTCGTTCTTTCTGTATACCTCTTTTATTAGTTTATTTTGGGTTTGGACAAAGAGATCATCTATTGAACCCTTGCTGAGTTCCAGACAGTGTCTGGGGTCCATGTTTCCTGTTCTTCTAGCACCTATGTTTTTCCCATCAGTCCAGTTGCTCTCACTCCTAAATCCTTAAACCTTACGCTCATTATGACTCCTAGGAGCATAAACAGATTGTACTCAACTCAAATGGATTAAATCACCTGGTAGCAACCTCCACATGTAGATAAAATTTTAGTGCCTTTGAGATCATCATCCAGCTTAGCTCCTGGCCAGAATAGTGGTCTCCTTTCCTCTGGACACTGATATGGATACAAGTCATCAAAACTGACCCCAAATATTACACATAATGACGTATTATTTTCATTTTCTTCCTTCCATTTTTTTAAAAAGCTTATAGTTTATTAATCCTCTCATGAAAAATCTGCACAACCATCACAGATAAAGTCACCGAAGAATCTTTACTCCTTCTTTTGGCCAGCACCAACATTGGCCTTTGCAGTCCCCCTGACTGTCTTCATTCTGTTCTTGGGTTCCTTTCTCTGTTTTCTTGAGGTCTTCTTCTTCTCATATACGCCATGTCTTGCAAAGTCTGTGTTTGGGTTCATTTTTCTTTGCGTAATCCAAGGAATCATAAATCAGGTCTGGTGGTCATGAACTTCCTGGTCTGGATAGTTACCGTGTCATTCATGATGAAGGTTGAGCTTTAAGCAGCCAGGGAGGAAAAGAGCTTCTTTCTTCCATTTTCTTCCCTTCCTTTCCCTTCCTTCCTTTTTCCCCTATTTAAAGACTTTCTAAATTTGCAGGTTGGATTAGTAGTTGTCTAATTCAAGCCAAATACTATACTAGTTATTTTACATTGATTAGATCTATTTCTCACAGTAACCCTTATTGTCCACACTTTTTGAATAAATTGAGAAATGGAGAATGAGGAATGTACCCAGTGTCACAGAGCTATTAAGATACAAAGATGGAATTCAGTCCCAGGTCTGACTGCTTTCAGACCTGCTCACTACACTGTGTTACTCACTATACCATGTTATGATATGTATAATCAACTGGTGATTACCCTAATTACAATTCATATAAATAATTATAATTTCAGGAATAATTACCAGTTAATATTGACATAAATAATTTACTAGAAAACTCTGTGTTAGTGAAGTTTAAAAATAGCATCTTTCACTGTGCTGATAAATATTTAAGGAGAGATGCCTTTTTTCCTCCCAGCAAGTATAAAGTAAGTTCTTCATAATGGGATGTATCATTTTAAAATGTTAATTGATGTATAATAGCAATGGACTGTAATAGAATAAGATACCTTATTTAATTCTAAAATTTCTTAAATATCAGAGAATACATTTTTATTCCTTGACTATTAAAAGCCCCAAAATTGTTGGCCATGAAAAAAAGAAGATGAGAGAAAATAAGACACGGCGGATGTTTAAAGAGACTAATTATCTGTAGCGGGACATATGTTTTTAGATTCAGTGAGTTCATCTTTATGAAGGGGAAATCCTGGCCAAACCACATGAATGTACTCGAACAGGCTGCCAGATAAGGAGCATTGGAGAAAGGAAAGGGCACCAGTGCAGCTTAAAGGATTGGCTTCCCCGAGAATTCCGATAAAAATAAAATACTTCAAGATGCTAGAGGTACATGAGACATAGATAGGAGGTTTTCTTGGGGAGAATACCAATTACTAAAATATGAGGGAGGGAAATTTGTTACAGGAAGTGAGGAAGTCAAAATGTTATACCGTATTTGCCGATTTGACTGTGATATTCCCATTACAAGGTTATTTTTGCTGGTGATTACGTTGCAGCACAAAGAGCCAGATCCAGGATTAAAATCAAGAAAAAGGGCCCTGGCCGGTTTGCTCAGTGGTTAGAATGTCAGTCTGTGGACTGAAGGGTTGCAGGTTTGATCACTAGCCAGGGTCGGGGTGCTAGCATGAGACAACCAATTGATGTGTCTCTCACGTCTATGTTTCTCTCTCTCTCTCTCTCTTCCTCCCCTTTCCTCTCCTCCCTTCCAGTCTCTCTAAAAAAAACCAATGGAAAAATATCCCGGGGTAAGGATTTAAAAAACAAACAAGAAAAAGGCCCATGGCCCACACAGTGTGGAACATTCAACTGTGTAAAAACCATGTCTGTTACTCTGGCACTGAAGGGCAACCCAGAAAGAAGAGTCCACTCACGAAACAGAAGGGAATGAGAAGGCATTTATATGCTAAATATTACAATGACTTATTTTAAGATTTGCACTAATTTGTGAACATTTTGTCCCCCCCTAAAATTAACGCATCAGTACATGGGAGACTTGGAAGCAGCGACACCCAGGGTACCATTATCTTCACTATCACGGCTGATGTTTGTTCCCCACCCATCCCAGCAGCGTGTCTCTGGCCATTTCATTTCATTTTGGATCCCACTTATAACATAATGTTAGGGGATTACATTTGTTACTGTGATTATTTTAAACTAGAGGCCCCATGCACAAAATTCGTGCAAGAGTAGCCTTCCTTCCCACTGGCTTCCCTCTGGCACCCGGGACCCAGGCTTCCCTCTGACCCTGGCTTCATCAGGAATGATGTCTGGACTGACATCAAAAATGACATCCAATCTAATTAGCATATTACCCTTTTATTATTATAGGTTAACTTCCCATTTATTCTTAATAAAAGATTTATTTAAGGAAGCAAGTTGCTACCTGGGGTTTGGTACTGAAATGGGAGTTAAGCAGTAGGAAAAGGGGTTTAAAATACTATTCCTTTTAAGCAAGGGTATTAAAATATGTGATTCCTAAAAGTCAGTACAAGCATCTGTGTTGCTTGAGACCTCATACAGGTAGCTAATGAATTGGAGAACAGTGCCAGCCAAGGTCATAGATAATGAATTTGCTTCTCACCCTGAACTAAGTACTGCCTAGAGAGTAAATGAAATTCACATGTAAAGGCATGTATGTTTCCAGAAATGAAGCCATGCACGTTTTAATATATTATCTTCCAAAATTATACATTGTTCTTCTTACTGGAAATGTTCAGGTGAGCTCATAGACAAGACTTAGGTGTAGGAAAAAAGCACATGTTTACCTAGGGGGGAAAACACAAATGTGGTCTTCGGTGAGGCTTTCAGCATCATGGCAAATGACATCCTTCTCTGTTCATTGATTTCTTACATGTGGTCTTTGAGCTAAGCGAGTGAAAGAGCTTGTGAATACCTTTCAAGAATAAACTGAGATTGGCTTCCTGTACCCCCAGGAAATCCACTCCCTGGCCTGCTGTTATGATTTTAGAAATAGCTCGAGGGCTCAGAGCTCAGCCACAATTACAGAGACGTCCTAGAATGCACCCCAGCAAACATTTATTGTGTATTTGCTATTTGCAAGGCTCTGTGCTTGTGTGATGATTGTTTATACTTCTAGTTAATTGACCAAGGACTACTTTTTAAATACAGTGGGGCCTTGACTTATGAGTGTCCCGACTAACGAGTTTTTTGAGATACCAGCTGTCTCTTGGCTGATTTTTTGCATTGAGTTGATAGAATAATTTGAGTTAACAAGCTCCTTAACAAGCTCAGTCTCGGAACTAATTAAACTCATAAGTCAAGGCCCCACTGTATACAACTTTTGGGATTGTTATTATTATAACTACTAGTGGCCTGGTGCACAAATTTGTGCACCAGTGTGGTCTCTTGGCCTGGCCTGCAGGATTGGGCTGAAACCGGCTCTCTGACATCCCCCAAGGGGTCCCAGATTGCGAGAGGGTGCAGGCCAGGCCAGGGAACCCCACCAGTGCACGATCAGTGCCAGGGAGGGACACGGGAGCTTGACCAGCTGGGGAGGGACCACAGGAGGACTCCAGGGCATGTCCGGCCCATCTCACTCAGTCCCAATCAGCCGGACCCTAGCATCAAGCTAACCTACCAGTCGGAGCATCTACCCCCTGATGGTCATTGCACGTCATTGTGACTGGTCGACTGGTCAATTGTCTGCTCCTTGGTGGTCAGTGCACCCCATAGCAAACGGTTGAGCAGCCTTAGCATATCATTAGCATATTACACTTTGATTGGTTGAACAGCCGAGCAGTCGACCACACACTTAGCATATTAGGCTTTTATTATATAGGATTATCTTGATTGCAACCTTTTTACTGTAATTTTGAATTTTAGTTTTGAAATGTTTTTCTTTCAGACACTTAAGTATATTTGTTACAATATATGTATATCACATAGTGATTACATCTTGCAAAAATTACACTAAGTCATCAGCCAGGGATAACAACTTTTAACATTTAGGATTGGTGTGATTTTAGGGTTGGTGTGAATCTTAACTCAGTGTACCACCACCTTTATAACTGTGTTCAGATCCCTATACCCAAGAGATTTGAGGTATTTGGGTTTAGATTTTGATTTTAGTATGTAAAAGAATGTAATGTATTTAAGTGTTGGAGAGAAGGTTCCGGTAGAGAGGGTGCAGTCTGTGCTCTAAGTTAGTAGAAGTGCTGTGAGCCCTCTGGATTCTCTACCAACCCTCACCCCCAGCTTCAGTCATAAGAGACTCTACAGTCACACTTACAAGGAAATCCCCTTCTCACTTCCAGTTCAGCCCTAAAGCTGTCAGAGCTGACTGCTGCCCCCATCATTCCTCTGAAACTAGTCTCACCCAAGTCTGCAACCCAATTACCTCCAATTCCAAATATTTAACATCTCCTTACAGACTTTTCTGTAGGTGTTTTGTTTTGTGTTGTTTTAGCCACTCCTTCCTTTTCTTTAACCATCTTTTGTGATTCTTCTATATTCCAAACAGCCGTCTTCATTCCAGACTCTTTTCCCTTCTCCGTAATATCCAGGCTGATGCTCCCCAAGGTTCTATCCTTAGCTTTTGTCTACTTTTCCAGCTTCCACTGTTACCTGTGTGCTTATGACTTCCAAGTCTAAAGGCTTGAAAGGTTAGATCCTTCATCTAAGTGCCAGACTCAGTGACCTAATGCATTCCAGACTTTCCAGCTTGGAACACACACACACACACACACACACACACACACACACACAAACACCATGTTCCGCAGGTGTGAGAGATGCAACCCTTCATCCCTCTAACCTGTCAGCATTTCTGTCCCGAAAATGGCAAATGGCTTCACCATCTACCAGCTCACATAGCCAGGAGCTAGACTCCTCCCTCTTGCCAGTCTAATCAGTCACCAGCCTGGTAATTTTGCCTCTGAAATTTTGCCAAGTCTCCCAGCCTTCTACCCTGTGGCCTCATTAGAAGCACACCATTTCTGGCTGAAGTGGCCCCAGGAGTTCCCATACTACAGTTTTGCAGTTTGCCCCAGGGCTTTTGAGCTCCCACACCCTTCCTCTGCCTTTCCCTGAATATTCCCAATAGTTTCTTTCTTTCTTTTTCTTTTTAGAGAGAGAGAGAGAGTAGAAGGGAGGGGGAGAGACAGAGAGAGAAAAACATCAATGTGAGAGAGACACATTGATTGCTTGCCTCCCGTATGCACTCCGATGAGGGCCAGGGTTAAAGACCGCAACCCAGGTATGTGCCCTTGACCAGAATCAAATCTGGGACCCTTCAGTCCATGGGCTAATGCTCTATCCACTTAGCAAAACTGGCTAAGGCCAACATTTTCTTATTTTACTTTTACTTATTTGTGCTCTGAGAAAAACCAGGAGGAGGATTGAGAGGCAGAAACTCTGTTTCCTTCCTTGTACCCAAAGAAGCAAGGCTGCCCTTTTTTCCCCACTCCCACGTACACTGTAAAAGCAATGACTAATGAACACCATCTAACAAAATCAACAGCAAGCTAAAGACTTTGCCTACAACAGAATAAGCTAGTATAAGTGAATATCAAGGAGACGTTATTGTTGAATCATTTTCCCTTTTAAAACTTGTCAAAAAATTATCAGATATTAGAAAAACTGAACTGAAAGTAAAGTCATATTTATGTCATGCTTAATTTATTTACCTATAAAATCTTGTGCTGGCATGAAAGACTTAGCCTAAAAGCCAAGATATGTTATTCTGATTAATTATGTGACATATTGTAGAATAGTACAATATTTATAGTTTGAAGTACAGTGCTTGGTGTTTATTTGATCAAATAGTATAAAAGTGAAATAGATATTAAATATAGTTCTAAACCAGAAATAAGTTAAATAATTTATTTCAATAGTGAATATTTTTCCTTCTATGGTTTATTTCTTAGACGTTTGAAATGGGAAACCAGTGATACCTTTATTTTGAAGACTCAGAACTAACTGCATTTAATTGTGAGTGCAAGTATTGGCTGTCTTTTTTGAACAGAACAGGAGAATCCTGGCATGGTGATTGCCTATATTCTATACGTAATAAGGAATTGGAACTATCCCTCCTGATCACTAAGACTGTTTCAACTCTAAAATTCTACATGTGGGTCCATCATCCTAATCATTAACGTGGAATTTTTTAAAAATCTCTGTGGTCAGTTCATTATGCTTATTAAGAGGTTTTATTCCAAACACCCAGAATTGTATTCTAGTATTCAGAATTTGGATATCAGAGTGATCCTGATCAGGGCCCCATGCGAATCTGAAGGAGTTTAGAATAAAAGGATGACTTTGCAAGAATGACTGTTATTATTCTTATTATTGCAACAGTGTTTTGGGCATTAACAGCGATTGGTGACAGGATGATGAGCTCTTTAGATTCTGAAGTTTCAGTGAACCACAAATAGAAGGAAATAAGTTGACAACGATCACATTGTGGAATTGCAACTATTCCCAAAGATGACAGAAAGGAACATGTGTTTCCAGTCAGTGGGCAGGGCAATTGGTTTCCTGTAGGCAGTTGCCTGCTCCTTCCATGGAAGGCCACCAAGTGCTCAGAGGTTATAAATGAGCAATTATTGGAGCTCCTTCAGAGAGCACTAAGCAGAAGGGTTAGCGACTCCTTGCATTCTTTGGTTGGCCTGCTATTAGAACTAGTATGGCACATCTAATATGCCTGCCTGTGTCCAAATACCCTGCACAGGGGTGTGGTTTCCCAAAAAGGGTTGGGCTTCTACACACATTTGTTGCTCATCTGTTCACATCTCAGTCAATTGCCTGCCTGCCAGCCGAACTTTCCGACTGTGACATGCACTAATTCTAATCCTTGTAGCCTCATTCCCATAATTGTACCCAGAATCTTGCCTGTGAGAGAGCCCAGAGAATGCCTTCTTTTATGGGGACTGTGTCTTAGATGCTGTGCCTTGCTGGTCCAGGTCTGACGTGGAATCTCCCTTTTTTATTATCGACTTGAAGGGGAAAGGACAGGTGGGGTTAAGCAGATCCAGACTCAGCTAACCTATTTACTTTAGAAAGCAAAGACACGACCTCGAAACACACGTCTTGGTAGGAACACCAAGAAACAGTAAGAAACAGTGCCCCTCCTCACATCAGAAAAGGTTTGCAATTATCATATTTGGCCGAACAATGTAGTAAAGTTTTCCCATAACCAGATCCACCAGCAGAGCCCTGCCAAGAGCAGCAGTCTACTTGCCAGTTCACGAAGTCTTCTGAAACAGTATTTTATTAAAGTCTTTTATTTCACTTTCAGTGGACATTTATTGTTCGCCTGCTTCGAGCCAGCGCACCACAAGGCACAGCGACGCTTAGAGTAAGCCATAGTCCGCAGCCACAAGGGCTGGGCTAAGCTCTAAAGAGCATGGGATGCTCAATGAGTGAAATATTTTTTCTGTGTTTTACTGTTACCTTTTTTCAAGATAGGAAAAATTATTCTCTTAATGTTTATGTCCATCCAGATAACATTTATTTTAGGAAAATGATCAAGACCGAAATCACAATGTTCAAGTCCAGATTTCATCCTACCGTCTACTCACATTGTACCCTTGGGATAACTCAGCCTCTAGCCTTCATTTTTATTCTGTGCATTGATATGAGATTAAGTCCTCTAGTACCTAGAAGTTATCAAAATAATGGACAATGGTGGTCCTGGGCAGTATTCTCAGTAAAGATGCTGCCCACATCTGGGAGGGGATGTTTTATGATGGCTTTGGTCTTCCACTTTCTGTAGACAGAGGATCGAATAATTTAAGTCCTTTTGGCTTTATTTTTCTAAGAGTATCATCTAGATAGGTTTATGTAATTCTAGCATTTTCTGTAATGTGTTCTCTGGCTGCAGAAGATTTTACTGAAAATGATAGTATAGTTAGTTATATGTCTGGCTTTTTACTTGATGGATTCGTATCATTATTAAAGGGTAATTCTTTTCCAAATGGCTTACATTGGTAGGAGAAATAATACTAGTCAGTAAGCTCCCTTTCAACTTATTTTCCCTTGTCTTTGCAAGAGTTAAATGGGTTGATATTGTCCCACAGCGCACATCCTATAAAACAGCTCCCACTCCGTCCCAGTGGTCTCCTATGCCTCTCCACTGAGTGGAGTAATGGAAAGCTTGGTAAGAGCAACTGAACAGTAGACCTCCTGTTAACATGTTTTCATTTCCTAGGGCTGCTATAAGAAAGTGCCATAAGCTGGGTGGCCTGAACAACAGAAATGATTATCTCACGGTTCTGGAGGCTACAAGTCTGAGATCAAGGTGTTGGCAGAGTTGGTTCTTTCTGAGATCTGCGAGGGAGGATATATATATTCCAGGCCTCTCTTCTAGCTCCTGGTGGTTTGTTGGTGTTCTTGGCTTGTGGAAGCATCACCCCCAATCTCTGTCTTCATGTTCACATGGAGTCCTCCCTGCCTGCAAGTCTGTGTCCAAATCTTCCATTTTGAAGGATACCAGTTATATTAGATTAAAGTCTCATCCTAATTACCTCATCTCAACTAATTACATCTGCAATGATCCTATTTCCAAACAAGGTCACAGTCTGAGGTACTGAGTGTTAAGACTTCAACATAAACATTTAGAAGGGACATAATTCAACCTATAACACTATCTCAAATTGATTTTTCATTGAGGTTTTTTTGGTTCCTGTAATTCTCACTAAGAAAGAACCAGATAAAAGATAGGATTGTGTTTTGTTGTTGCTGTTTTACAAATGGTGTAGTACTTCTGTTTGGCAAAAAGAGTCATTTCTTAGCTAGGTATGAAGAAGCAGAAGGAATTTCCAATGTTTGCTGTTTTTACTGAATTCAAGTAAAATAACTATTTAGTGGGTCTCCTTTCTGTCTGGTATTAAACTAGGTGCTTAGAATTGTGAAAATGTAATGCTAGGTCATTGCCCTTAAAGATTTAGTGAAGGAAATAAACTTATGGTAAAATACATTCTGCATAATGAATGAAGTCATGTACATGAAACAAATATCTCAAACTACAAAAGAACATGGTCAACTTTAGGGTGAGCTCAGGGAAACTGTGGGGACTTCTTGAGGATAATAGGGACTCCCCTCAGCAAGATCCTAATGGAAAATAGAGATTTTTTTCCCAGTATTTAAGGGTCAGGGCAGCATTACAATAGGAAAGAATATATTCTAGGACTAGAGAGAGAGAAGATAAGGCAGGGGAAGGAATGGCTCATGGCAAGAGTAAGGAATGGATGCAGAAGAGAGAGGAATGAAAGTGTTCAGGAAAAACAGATTACTTAGGACAAAAAAAAATAACATCATCTGAGGTTGAAATGAAAATAATATGGGTGTTATTAGAGTTGAAGAGTTGAAGATTTCAGGCTGAAGTTCTCCGTTGTTACGGAAAATTTTCATGGTTAAATCATCTTTCTTAAATGTAAATCTGTGTATCACTGTGCTGCTTAAAACCCTCTAATAGCTTCAACTTGACATTTCTTTTAGTCCAGGATTCTTAACAAAATTCAAGGACCCTCTACACTCTAACTCCTCTTTGTGTTAGCTCTTCCTTGCTCTCTTTGCTCTGCCATATTACTTCCTAGAATATTCCAGGTTCTCTCCAGCTTCTGGGGCATTGCCCATGCCTAGAATAGGGTCTTCTACTTCTTCCAATTGCATGCCTCCTCCCCTGTCACCTGATCAAGCTTATGGTGAAAAGTGGCTTATTCAGAAGGATCTTTCTTGATTGCTCTCAGTCCTGGCCCCAGCTGCCAGCAGTTCCCAGAGCACCCTGTTGTCCACTTAATCACTTTCATGGCATTCACTTAGTATCTATTTTTCCCAATGGACAGGAGGCTGTACAGGGTATGAATTGTGTCTCCCACATACTCCACTGTATATCCAGCATGTAATTCTGTGTCTGGCATATAGTAGGTGTTCAGTGGATGTTGTGCTAAATGAATGAATGAGAATCACATCATTGATGGCTCATGTCTCAAAAAAATAAGCTTAAAATTTGAAAATAAAAATAAATGACTACCAGTCACAGGAAAGTCAAATTTTAAATTATTGCAGAACTAATATAGTTTGTGTTGTCAGAAATTTTGAAAGAATGAACCTGTGGGTGAAGAAAGACTTGGTAGTAATTTACCAGGGTGCCTAAAGCCACAGAGGACCACAGAAACAATAGACAAAGCAATTTTGCTAGATTCTCCTGGGCCACCCTCTCTCTTTTGATTATTTTGTATTTCCTTTTCCTCCTGCCCACTTTCCATTCTTTCACCTTCTCCCCTTTCTGGTATCTCACATACTCAATTTGTTCTAATCCAGGTCTAAATGCTAATTCCATATTGTTTCCCCACCCCCAGCAGGGCTGACCTTTGTGCTCAGGAACCCTACTGTCATCCTATTTACAACTCCTATACTACTCAACAGGAGGGGGGTGGAGGGGAGGACGCGCATTTAATAAAAAGGTTACGATTCTGTATTTTATCACTTAACTGAACAAAATTTAATGGCTTCTTCATTTCAGAAGTGACTTCAGTGTTTGGTTTTTCTCTTGCAAAAATAAATCAGGTTTGATTTTTTGGGGAGCCCTGAATCATTCTCAATCCCAAAATAAGCCAGTAACTGTCAATGTTACTTTTCTGTCCTAATGCCAGTTAGTATTCCTGTAACGGTGTAGCTGGTCCTGGGCCAGCAGAGTAGGAGAAGGAGTAATATAATACGTGCTGCAGTGGATGAGTCCATGGCGAGAAATGTGTGTCTTGGCACTGGAAGATTTAAAAGGTTTGAATATTCATAAGGTCTTATCTAAGCAGCTCACTGGTTATTAGTTCTTCACATTAAGTTCAAGATATGTAAATCCTCAGAGGTTCATGGTATATCCAGGCTGAATAAATCTGAACCTTTAAAAAAGAATTGGCACGTTGAATTTTATGTAAATGTCTGTCCGTTCTTCTCTGTGGTCCACTCATCTAAAAATGCTTTTCTTTCTCATACTGCCTTCCAACATAGAGCTTAGCAAAAGCCCAGATAAAATGGTGATCATTTCGTCTCCAAAACTGCATTTGATCTAGTTTTATGTTTATACCATTTATCTTCTTTTGCTTCAAACACTTTGCGTTGATGAAGACGGCTTTGAACGTAGAACACCCACGGTTGGTGTCACTGCATTCATTTTTCTTATGTTTTGGCTTGAATTATAGTGCTTTTAATATTCATGAAGTTTGAAAAAATAAACATCCTAGACTATTTCCTCTGAGTGGAAATGTTATGGTTTCAGACCCCAGAGAAAACAATTGGTAAGTTCTGCAAACTCCCATTTTCTCCCTGTCGGTTGGAAAGCAGCTCGGGGTTGGCAAAAGTCACGGCCTCCTGGACACTTGTGGGCTTCCCAGAGCAGACACTGGGGCCTGTTTTATAGAAGAGGCAAAAAATCAGCAGACATGCATATTTAAAGACTCCCTTTGGGAAGTAGATACTAGTATCCTTTTAATCAATTTAAAAAGTATATCATTTTTGTCATTGAAGAAGGTAGAAGAATTACTTGTTCAGTTCAGTTCTCTGTGTTCAAATGGAAATTGCCGACAATATTTCTCAGTCATCTGCTTACTCTACATTAGGCCTATATTGATATTTACCTCTCCAAAATGAGCTCAATACATCCCTTAAATATTTTAAGAAGATAGAGCAAGAACTTTCCACAAATTTGAAAGCCAGACTTTAAAGAAAAATAAAATGATTATTCTAAGTAATTATAAGAAAGCTGACCATTAAAAGTAGTGTTTCAGCCCTGACCAGTTTGGCTCAGTGGGTAGAGGATCCCAGGTTCGATTCCGGTCAAGGGCATGTACCTTGGTTGCGGGCACATCCCCATTGGGGAGTGTGCAGGAGGCAGTTGATCGATGTTTCTCTCTCATAGATGTTTCTAGCTCTCTGTCCCTCTCCCTTCCCCTCTGTAAAAAATCAATAAAATATATATTTTTTTAAGTAGTGTTTCAATAATAGAACATTGTTCTGGGTTTTATGCACGAAAATCTATGGATTACCCATTTTGTTGACTCTATCTCATTGCCCTAGATGACCTTATCAAGTTCACCTATTCTCTCCTAATTTAGCCCTTCCCTCCCCCCTCCTCCCCTCTCTCCTTGGATCATGCTTTATCAGAGGATTGTCCCACGTCCTATACTGATGATCAAGCTGTCTCATACACCTTTTGCTTCATGTTTCTCTGTCTCAAAATTCCTCTGTGTCATCTATGGTCTCTTTCTCAAAAACTGTCACTTTCCTGTATGCTTAACGCTACTACCTCTTCCCTAGATATACTCTACATCTCTATGGCTGACTCAGATGCCACCAACAACCTCTCTCATTCCTACCATTTTCCACTAAGGATGCTGAAAATAAAAATATTTGAGCCGCCAACCTCTTTTGCAGCACTCGGGGATGTTGGCCAAGAGCTTCCAGCACCAGGGTGGAGGAGGCAGGGCTACCTGTTCTTCCTCCCCTGAAGGGAGATAGAATGCCTAATGCTGTAGCAGATATCTTCAGACTACAAGGCCACTGCAAGAGAAAAGAAAGCCAACACCAAGGCGGTGTTGATACTTGCCAAGGTACTTGATAGCACTGAGAAGCAAATACCAATTTACAGATATATTTTGGGAGAAAATGCAGTCACTGTTTGGTAGCTGAATTTTTAGTTACACACAGACAAATAACCTAACTGATACACCCTCTCCCCAAAACAAAACAAATTTAAAAATGTTGCCTAACTCTGGGACTTGTACATTTTTAATTTGTCTGTCTTCGTTGGCTTTTCCACTAACATGAGCTCCCCACAAACACCTTCTTTGTCCTTGCTCTTCTTCCCTTAAATTCCTCTGAGCTCTGTTTCACTGTCAAGCTTGGGGAAAGAGGAACCTACCCTTGCACTTCTCCTCCCTTCACATTCCTCTACTCCTCCTGGCACTGACATAAGCCCTCACCACTTCACTTTCCTCTCACAGGTTCTAAATGGCTTTCTGGTCTCTGGAACCAGTGGCTCTTGATTTTTCTCTTCCTCGGACTCTCTGCAGCACTTGATATTATCTTCTCCCCCAGGTTGCAGTGCTCCTGTTTCTCCTCTGACCCTCCAGTCTTACTCTGCTTTCCTTCTTTTTCCTCTAAAATGTAAGGTTTCCTCAAGGTTCTGTCACATTTTTCTCTCTCTCTACTGTCTCCCTTGCTAATTTCTTCTACTCTGTGCCCAACTTCAAATATTACTCTTATGTGAATAATTCCCAAATTTCTTTCACTTTGGCCCATTGTTGAAACTAGTTTGTTTCCAACTGCTAGTTTATAGATGTTTACTTCAAGTCATCCTTGAATCTTCCTCATCCTCTTCCCCGAAACTCTTAATTTCAAGCATCAGATCATCGATTTTCTCTCAGCAAAATTTTTTACACCTTTCCTGCAATTTCTATTTTCTATGCTATCCCTTAATTGTAGGAATATTCTAATTAATTTTTCTATTCCAATCTATTCTGGTATAGACCACCACCTTGGCGCCTCCCTGTATCTAATGCTCATGCCCAGTTCATCAGTAAGCCCTGCTCATTATTCCTCCAACATGTCTTCCAGATCTTTCCATTTGCCCTCTTCCCCATGCCCTGACCCAGCACCAGGCTCCACCTTCACTGTACCATCACCCCTCACTTGGCTCTCTGCTTCTAGTCTTGTTCTTCTCTCTTCTATTTTTGGCACTACATCTAGGATGTTCATTTACAATGTAAATCAAATTATGCTCCTCCCTCTTTCAAACCTTTTTATGATTTAGAACCAACGTCCTTTACATGGCAAACAAGACCCAGGCTGATCTAACCCTGTCTATCTTGTCTGCTTCATCATAAAGCACTGTCTCACCATCTGCTTATCTTTGGTTCCTCACATTGGCTTAGGTCTTTCCCACCACAGGGCCTTTGCATGTGTTGTTTCCTGTGTGTGCAGCACTCTACACTCATTACCCCACTCTCTTGCCCATTTCTACCCCTTCTTTTGAGCTTAGCACAAGGGTATTAAGAGATGCCATAGGCCCCCTCCTTCTCTGTAATGGCATCAGAATCTTTTCCTTTATTGCCATTGATGACAGGAATGTTAATTGTGTTTTTTGTTTAATGTTCCACCACCACTCTCAGTCCCTAGAATGTTAACACCTTGAAATAAGGAACCATAAACCCTTTTGTCTTCGCATGCCCAGCAACTAGCTCCGTGTTTTCCACATAACATAGGCTCAAAGGTACTTTTCAGATGAATAACAAATGGAGGCTCGGTACTGTCTTACAGCCTGCCAAACAGAAGCTCAGCTCCTCAGCCTCTTGTGCAAGGCCTCTATGGTCTGACTTCAGCCAACCTTTCCCACATCTTCCCTCCCAACTCCCACGTATATGATGTGTGATTGAGCAAATGGAACTCTTCATTGCCACCTGCATCCTTTGTTGCTGCTGGACCTCTATGGGGAGTAAATTCCCTCCCATTTCCATTTTTTTAAAATATATTTTATTGATTTCTTCAAGAGAGGAAGGGAGAGAGATAGAGAGTTAGAAACATCAATGAGAGAGAAACATCGATCAGCTGCCTCCCGCACATCTCCCACTGGGGATGTGCCCGCAACCCAGGTACATGCCCTTGACCGGGATCGAACCTGGGACCCCTCAGTCCACAGGCCGACGCTCTATCCACTGAGCCAAACTGGTTTCGGCCCATTTCCATTTTTTTATATTGAAACCCTCCCCGCTCTTTACAAATCCAGTTCATGTCACTTTATGATGAATTTTAGATTTGTCCCCAACCAGAGGTCATCTCTGCCTCCCCTGCTCTCCCATGGTACATTGGTGTATCTTCATTTTGGCTCTTAACCATATGTTATACAGAAATTTTATGTACTTTTCCTCTCTTGAACTTGAATGTAAGATGCTGGAGAAGGATTGTGTCCCATTGGCCCTGGTACGCTGCTGAGCACAGGGCCTCGGTTGGTGGGCATGCTGGAGCAACAGGTGGCTGAGGCAGCTGCGATCTGCAGATGACTGAGGCAGGGAGAGAGCTGAGCAATCTGAAACACATGAACCAAATGGAGGTCATTTCGGGGAAGAATCTTGAAGTTCTTGGCCAACCTCAGAGGAGAAGATACTTGATAAGGAATGCTGAGTAGCATCCCAGAAAAAGTAGAGCAGAGTTATAGCAAAGTTGCATACTGTGCACTCTGGACTCTGGGCCTAGATCAGGTGGTGCCAGCATGACATGACTTCATTACCCTAAGACAGAAAAAAGACAGCACTGGCGAGTCCTGGCTCAGAGGATGTTGTGCTCACTACGGAGCTCAATCGCTGAGAGGAGCGTGAAGGGCAAAGGCCCCAGTGTGGTCATTGGTAAAGGGTGCTTCCCCCCAGTCTCTTTGGATTGGTCAGCTTGGGGATTCCCTGGTGCCTGTTTTGTCGCAACTTCCCACAAGAAAGAAACCTTTCCGTCACTTGAGTAATCACTGCCCCCTCCCCACAAAGGAAAATAAACAGAAAATTCTCCCTTTGCGTGGACAGAGCACCAGTGGTAGTTGCTGGAGCAGAGATCAAACCAGAAGACTTGCACCTTGTGGTCATTGGCATCAAAGGCCGCAAGTTTCCTTTTTGCCTAATTCGAATATGCTGTGAGCCTTGGGGAGGCATAATTAAAACTGCAGGGGAGCCAAAGAAAGCATATAAAGGAACTGTTTTGATGCTTCAAAAACCCAAGCAAACAGAATCTGTATTATTCAATTAGGTATGCTTATGGGATTTGTCCTGGGTGTTTTGACTGCTCAGAGCCTGCTGGGGAAGTCAGTCGTGAGCTTTAGACCTGAAAGGAACCATATTTAATGCCCTTCCAAATTTCACTTTTCAGTTTCTTATTGAAGCCTCCCAGTGCCAGAGCTTTATTGTAGCTGTGCGTGAACGTTTACTCTGACTTCTGTTTACTCAGCTTCTCCTCCACTGATACAGGATTGCATTTTTCTGCCTGGTTCTTGAGTTCCTTTCCACTTTGCACGGATGTTCTTTGCTTCAATGAGACTCAGTATAGCCTGACAGGCAGGATAGCATGGCGGTTCTGAGCACAGGATCTCCCCGCTGGACCACTTCTTGTGTGTTTGGCCTTAGACAAGTCACCTAATCACTTTATGTCTTGTTATATTACATGCAAGGAGATTAGGGTGGTGGTAACTGCCAACATCATAGTGTCTACTGTGTTCATTCAATAAAAGAATTCATGTGAAAGTACTTAGCACAATGCCTGGCTCAGGACCGGTGTTCGGTAAATAGTGGTAGTTGTCACAATTATCCCAGCGCATAGGTAGGTGCATCCCTGTTAGCTGCAGCCAACAGACCAGGGGAGGCTAGAAGGGCTGTGCACCTAGGTCCCCAAAGGACACCCAGACTGAGAAGGCCTCGAAAGTCACATGGGAGACTCCACACAGACAGCTGAGGTCAGTGGAGTATCTGTCCCCGTGACTGGCTTTCCCCACAGGCATTTTAAGTGGCAGCGACTACTGCAGTACACTCAGCTGCAGCGAGTTTGTCATTACATTATGGGGCTCCCTTTCTGAAGACAGCATCCAGGGTCAGGATTGCAGTCACACAATACCTAAAGGCCAGCAACCATGTCTGCCATGGCTGAGGTGGTCCGAACTGACTGGGAGCACATTGCAGGCTCCTTGTCAACTGCATACTTCTCCCCAATCAGCTCAAAATGGACCTGGGTGCTGAGGGCCTAACCTAATCCCAAACTTCTGGAAAGCTACCTGCAAGAAAGGTTCTCCTGATGCCAAGTGAAGAGTCCAGACAAAAATCCTGTGTCAGTTGCTAAAGACTTACAAACAGGTGTTATCTGGATGGTACTCATGTGCTGGGCCTTAACTTTCTTTCCAGAGGTTTATATTCAACAAAGTAGGCGCTATAGAATTGATAGTAGATATAGATAGCCTGTATAGGAAGTAGCTTCCCCTTCGTTGTCTCTAGTCAATCTATTAATAAGTGGCTGCCTGTGACATACCAGCTGCTGTGGATACAGGGATGTGGAGAACACATCCCAACCATTAGGAGGCTCTCAGTCTAATAATGATGGGTAAACAAACATAATACTGAGCGTAATGCAAACCCACAAGGCACAGTGGAAAGAGCATGCACTCTGAACTCTGGGCCTAGATCAGATGGTAGTTCTTACCTCTAGTCAGTGGTGTGAGCTTAGGAAAATCATGTGACCTCTCTGAACCAAACTTTCCACATCTGTGTATTGGAATATAATGTCCTTGTTGTAGCTTCATCTGTGCGTGTTAAAATCAGGATAAGGCCAACAACTAGTACAGTGCCTAACAAATGGTAGTCATGCAAAAAATGGTAGCAATAGAATAGATATCATTAAAGAGGAACACAGGGGACAAAGCATATCATTTTGCCTGGAGATGCAGAGGATGTCATATTTGAACTGAATTTGGAAAGAGGAAGGAGAATTCTTAGAACAAAGTGGGGCACCATCAGCTAAGCTGAGAAAAAGATGGGCGAAAATAAGAACTTTGAGGACATGGAGAAATGCAGACTGTGGCTGGAGTATCAGGTGCTGGTGATGGAAGGCCAAGAACGGGGTCTTGAATGAGAGGAGCCAGACAATGAATGGCCTCAAATATCATTCTAGAGAGTTACATTTTGGTAAATTTTACAATGTACTAAAAATTCCTGTGCCAAGTACTCTCCTAGGCTACTTATATATGTTATTGGATGCCCAACAACCACCCTGCAGGCATAAGATAGCATCATTTTGATACTTCTCATAGCAATCCAAATGTATAAACTAAGGCTGGAGGAGATTAATAAATCATTAAATTCACCATATTCACTTATGCTAAGTTAGGCAAGCTGCCTAACTGAAGGACATGTTGTCTCATTTGGAATGCTGTGTTAAATTTTTTGCTTGTTTCAATTCACTCATTTTTGGATCCATTTGGAACAAAGCAATACTGCAAATAAAATGAACTGTCCCCACTGATAACCCAACTTGAATAAGTTTGGTCCCCTTCCCCAGCTGGACCGTTGATTAGGTAGAAGTGGATAAGAGGCTCACTATTATAGTGTAATTCATTGATACAAAGATTCATCTGTACTTTGGATCATACCATTCTCCCAAATAAATCAAGCATTATATTAAAAACAGCACATTATGTTTTCATTTTTTATGATAGGTGTTAGGCTTGAATCCAAAATAAGGTAATATGGGACATTTGATTGAGGTTGAGATTTTGCATGTCACCCAAAAAGGAATAAGACTCAAACCAACTTTATATAGACAATCCTCAATAAAAACATTTGAAAAATACATGTTAGTATCAACTCTAGGAATTTGGGGTATGTAATGCACCCAACTACGCAGGGCTCTGTAACCTGAACTGCTGCTATCAACCTCAACCCCTCAAAATACTCAACACGTTTATTTTGGACGCATTCTAAACAGGTGTTTCCTCTGTGTCGCAAATGGTTTAAACTAGAGCCTCGCTATGTCCGGTGTGTTCAGCTGAAATCACAGGCCAGCTGACGCTCTGTGAGCATGTGTGCTCATCTGTGCCGATGCTGACAGTCAGTACTTGCTGATTCCCACATTGGTCAGCGCTGGACATAGAACAGATGTTGGGGATTATAAGGGAGGATTCGGGGAAGCTGTGGGCCCCAGCGTCTGCGGAAGTAATTTATTGTAGAGACGCAGAAAGGCCCCGCTGAACCTTCAGTGAGAAGTTCGATGGAACAAGCCTCAGTGGGCCTGCGAATCAGGACTCAAAACAAATGTTTTCCTGTTGTCCTTTAATTGAAAGAAAAATAGTAAATCATCATCTTTAAGTCGAGAGGAATGGAGAAGGGAAGAAATCCTGATCCCACACATTTTCATTAAAGTTCTAATCTGTGAATTAATTAGTGGGATCATGACACTGAAGTGTCAGCATAGAAGGTCTAATTGGGTCCAGGGTGAATCATTGGAGGAGAGTGAAAGGTTGGCTGTCCTGCGCCCTCCTCGGGAAAACTCCTTGAAGACCAGGCTCAGTTTACCAGAATATAACACAAAGCTATTTCTTCCTCACCATTTCTGTCCATCCTGGGATTTCTTTGTCTAGTTATTTCACCATTGGTATTGCCTAACACTCGACTCAGCTCACTACCCAAGACACTATGGTTTGCAGGTCCAAAGGCTAGAATGCCGTAGGTTATGAGTTTTCATGTCTTCTTAGTGGCCACCTGTGATCCTCAGCTTTTACTGTGGCACTGCTCTGTGGAAAGCTAACCAAGATGACTTTTCTTTCTTTCTTGTTTTGGGGTAGCTCTCTATAGATTTAATGAACTTCATTTTGACACTTTTCATAGCAATTCAAATGTATTTGTTGGTACATTTCAGTAAGTGTTTTGATTTTTAAATCCGATTATTTCAAGAGCTGCAAAGAAAGGGGTGATATGAGAATTGTCTTGACCAGTAAGGGTCATCAAAAAAAAAATGAGAAGTAAGGCAAAGTATTTAAATAAGGGATTCTAAAATTAATCAAATTCGAAGACACATTTTTCATATTTTTCTCCTCCATTGTTTCCATCATGAACATATTTATAGCCTGTTAAGGATTTCAGCAGAAAGAATTACAGGCAAATATGTAAGCTCAACTGTTACTGCCTTAGAGCTGATTTGAGGCAACTAGTATATATGTTGTTTTTTCTGGAAGTAAGCATATAAATGTTCCTGCTAGGGAGAAAGCAAGTAGTTAATGTGGAGAACAAAGGAATTGTCACTAGCTTACTAATAAACATTTTTTTTCCATTAAGGAAGGAGACATAAATTGTGTATCATTGACATTAAATAATACACTGAGTAAGCAAATAAAAATATGAGGAAAAACAAAATGGATCTTACAATAAATATTCTATGATTCAAAATTTCAAATGCATTAGGAGAATTCAGTCAATCAGCTAGGAGTTCTTTCTTAAAAAAAAAAAAAACAGCAACTCAGATTGACCTCATTTTTTGTTTGTTGGGTTTTTTTGTGTGTTTTTTTATGGGGAAAATGGATAATTATTGTATTTTGTTTCTCCTCTGAAAACATCTTCATTTCTCCAAAATTAATAGAAATATAGGAAGGCAGTTCTATAAAAGCAAAATAAATCCTTCAGGGCTTTCAACAATATTAAGAACTAAGGCATAAGAAAAGAAGATATCAATTTTATGAAAAGTATATAATAGCAAATGTTGTTTACATATTAACCCAATTTTAAAATGTTGTTTACATATTAACCCAATTTTAACAAGGCAAATGTGGAAGCCTTTCCATAGAAGAATCAGTCAAAAGTATTCATTTTTAGTTATATCTATTAATTTTAAACTAAGGAAATTGTATTGAAAAGATAAATTGAAATATATGGGAAAGGGAAATGTAGCTGAAGTGTTTCTATTAGGGTATGATGAAAAAATTGGATCTGTTTTATGTAAATTTTCAAGTGGCTTGGTAAAGAAAGTCAAGAGTACATTAATTAAATTTACAGAGCCAAAAAAGGTGAGGACCCAGGAGGTTAGATGTAAAAAAATACAGATGGACTGAGAGAGATGAGAGGAAATGGACAGGCTTTTACAACATGATATTCAGCTTGGAAATATGCAAGCTAATACGATGGGGAAAACTAGCCAAAGACAGATAGCTGGTTTAAAGAAAAAGTTAATAAAATGTCAAGTCTGAAAAACTATGCAGACCGAAGCCAGGAAATTACAGAGTTATGTATCCCACAGTAACTGTAAATTAACCCCATTGCACATATGTAGTATTTCACATTACTGTAGATGGTGTTAACTTTCACACCTAAACATGCATGTGTATGTGTGTATTTCGTCTGAATTACGGTTGTAATGGGAACAAAGGTGCAAACAGGACACGTAATGGATTGCCTGCTTTTTTCACAAGTCACCCAGGAGCTTTCTAGCCCAAGCTGCTCATACACCTCAGAATAGAGCAGAAGGGAGACAAGTTTTGATTCAAAGTCCAGTTGTTCACTGAAAGGGCTAGGAAGATACCAACATTTCTTAGCAATTGTAAAGAAGTCATGAGTGTCCTGGGTATGTGGAAGGAAGTCTATAGTACATTCCTGAGATTGAGCACATTGGATCAAAATATGTCCCCACACTAGTTTCTCCTTTCCTTTGCTTGCCTCATATCTCTAACATGCTCATTTTATCTCTTTTTTTTGCCCAATTACCATCCATTTATCCTCTCATATTAGGCTCATTATAGGAGTTAAAGTACAGTATTTTCCTTTGAAAGCATTCAATCAACTGATCTGGTGGGTTGTTTACTCTAAAAAAAAACAACATTCAGTCAACCTATACAATATATATTCCAATATAACTCTCACTTCAGACATGGGACCAGGATGCAGGAGTCCACATACTTCTTCCTGAAGCATCCTCTGGGCCATTTCTCTTTAGTTCATGTGTCTACTTATAGCATCTTCTACCTTTGTCAGATACACACTGATTTTTCACTCTTAACTTTTGCTACATCATTGGGGATGTAGTGGACAAGACCTCTGTTTATCACATCTTCCTAATCCTTTGATTTCCTCAGCACCTATGAGGTCCTCCTCTATAGCCACCTCCCCATTTCTTGGCAAGGCTACACCTCCATTACTTGGCCACTGAAATCTCTGTCTTCTACACACTATCTTAGCATCTGATTCCATTGGGCTCATTGCAACCCCAGTTCACCTACCACCTCTAGTGAAATTGCTTGTTCCCACTGAAATTGCTTTTCATCTTCATTGTTGTTATCAATATTACAACCTTATAGTTGGTGTCCAGTAGATACTCTATGAATATTCTCTTTCCAGTTCTCTTAGCCTTCATCTTCCCTTTTGTCAGCTGGACTCCAAAATGAATTATTTAAGTGGTTCGTTCATTCTCCTCAATTCCCTTGCCCTTCTTGGTTCTGATTTTTCTACCTTGTCACTCCCACCATCTGCTTGCTTAGCTTTTTCTTAGGCTATCAGCATTTTTAGGAAAACTCTAATGATTTGTATCCTCATCAAATTGACCTGTTTGTCTTAGAAGTTGGGCTGTCATTGGTATCATCATGTCTATTTATTTGATTTCCTGTCTCCAAGCAGCATTTTTCAAAGGTTATTCCCTCTTCTGTGGCCCCAGATTACTTTGTTCTGAACACGACTTTACCTATTTACTCATAGGGATTGAGGTCACTTCCCATCAGTTTCTTCCACATCCTCCTGGCCACCCAGAAATTTCTTCAAATTGCCATGTACTCATGCTCCCTTTCTCCCGTACCTGAGTTCACAACTGACCCTTGAACTTCCAAAGCCATTTCTTCCCACTCGGCTCCCAATGTCATGCCCTCTCACTCACTCTGGGACCACTCTCCACCAGTTCCCCTCTTGATGTTTTACATTTCAAGATTCTCTCTCCTTCCCCACTGCCATCTCATTATTCTGGCCAAACTCCCTCTGGCCCTCCGTCCTTCCCCCCCGCCCCCATTTACTCATGCATTTTGCTGCACTCCCTTTCATCCTCCCCCACATCTTCCCTAAAATGCCCTCATCTTCAAAGTACAGCTCCATCCTGAGTCTTCCTCCCTGACTAAGACTGAATTAAGTCCTGACTCCTTTTCTTTCTGCCACCTCCTAAGATAGGTATCACCCAGATTCTAATCTCATGCCTTTTCTTACACAGGTTCACCCATCCCTGTGGTACAAGTGACCCCTAGATATATAGACTAGCCCACCTCTGTGGTGAGAGAGCTTGGGCTCTGGAGTCTGATGGCTGGGTTCTAGCCCTGGCTTTGCCATGTGCCAGCTGTGTGACCCTGGCCACATTATTTGACTTTTCTTGCCTGAGTTATGCATCTGTGGGACAGGAATGGCACTAGTGCCTACCTCCTGGGTTGTTGGGAGGATGAAATAAGCTAATTCACAGAGAGGGCTGAGAACATTGCTTGGCACACAACCAGCACAGAGTAAATGTAGCTCTTTCCTTGTTGTCACAGCTGCCCTCTTCAGTCTCCATGGTCATCTTTATTGTGACCTCCACAGCCACACTTCCCAAAACCAGAACTTCCTGAAAGTTAGTCGGTCAGCCTCTGAACCTTTGGTTGCACCTCCTCCTTCATTGCCAGCTCCTGCTTTTGGTCGGGCCCTGCCCTTCCCCTTCTCTGCCGCTCCTCTGGCTAGTCAAGGCTCTCCTTTGTCTCCATGGCTGCTTCAGAGGCCTCCTCTCCTGGTCTCCAGAGTCTGCTCTCACTTTGAGAGCTCCTGTAAGCTGGTGCCTTGATCCATGTCCCCTGTTCCAGATGCCTTCTGTAGCTTTTTCTTGTCCCAGGAGTGAAGTCTAAACCCCTCAGCCCAACATTCTTTCCTTCCTTTTAAGGTTTACTTCCCTACATATATCCCAAACCCAAGCACATTTTTCTTTAGCAGAATATACTCCCTATTTGGTCTTTATCCTGCTCTTCTGGCCAGAGCGCTTTTCATCACCTGCAACGGGATGGAATCTCAATGACCCCAAAGAGCTAGTGTTACCCCACTCTGCCTTAGAACTCTCTGTCTGCTCCTCCTATGGTGACCCCAGGCTGCTAGAGAACAAGGCCTGCCCCTCTTGTTCCCCATGGTCCTGGCAGCATTATAGTCTAAACTGAACCTTAGTGAATTCCTACCTATGGACCCATCCTTTCAACCCAGCCTTTGGTATGGGGTCTCCTACAGCCATGTGATATGCCATGGCCTCAGAATAGAAGTTTCAACATGGTGACAAATTTCCCACATAGACACAAAGGACATGCATTAAATACCCGGCCTATTCAAATATTACTATACTACTTGCCTCGTGTCTTTTTGAAAAGAAGTTAAAATGTTAACTGTACTGTTAGCCCTCCTAGTTGCCCTGCCAGTCTCATTCCCCTTGAAATAGAAATACTCCCATTACTTTAATGTTTACTATTTTTGTGCATGTATTATGTATGCATAAACCTATCAAAAATATAAAAAATACACAAAGTTGGTTTTTGCAGGGTTTTGAAACTTAATGTAGATTGTATTATATGCACCTTTCCCCTCACTACTGGGTTGTTTGGGATAATTTTATCTCCCACTGTTTTTGACATTTATCCATAGGGATATTATTTTAATACATTCATTTTAATACTCTTTTCAGTTATATAAATATACCAAAATTTATTTATTCTCCTATTGATAAACATTTACATTACCATTTTTTTTGCAACTACTAAAAATGCTATAGCACACGTTTCTGTACATGCATATCTGTGGGCTTGTCTGAGTTTCCCTAGAGTAAAGAATTGCATATGGAATACCCATTGGCAAATCTCTCAATCTGTGGCTTTTCTTTAAATTTTGCTTCTGGTGTCTTTTAGTGCAGAAGTTTTCCATTTTTATGCAGTCAGACTCATCTTTTTCCCTTCATAGTTTCTGTCATTTTGTATATTTTCTAAAAACTAATCAAGGTCAAAAGGATATTCTCCTAGGTTTTCTTCTAAAAGTTGTAAAGTTTTACTTTTCACCCTGTCTATGATCTTCCTGAAGGAGTGTGTGCTTGTGGTATGAAGTTGGGTGTAACAAGTATTTTCACTTAGATGAGCAGTGCCATGCCCGAGCCCTCCTTGCCCTGTGGATGTGCAGGCTGCTGGGCTGCCACATCAAGTAGGGTCACGTGGGACTCTTCGTGTCCAGGCCCAACGTCTCTGGGGTTGCAGCTGAGGGGCAGGGTCTGAGCAGCGAGGGCCTGGCAATACAGTGGGGCCTTGACTTACGAGTTTAATTCATTCTGAGACCAAGCTCGTTAAGGAGCTCGTTAAAGAGCTCATTAACTCAAATTACTCTAAACTCAATGCAAAAAATCAGCCGAGAGACAGCTGGTATCTCAAAAAACTCGTTAATCGGGACACTCTTAAGTCAAGGCCCCACTGTATCTGCTAGCTATGTTTAGAGGAATGTGAGCATTTGCCTCCAGGTTTTGAACCTAGAGAGCATCTATGATTCCTATGCAGGAGACTTCATCTCTTTGGGGAACTGTTGTATGTCAATTAGAAGCCTCCTCTATTCACTCAACTTATTTCCCTTTTAGAAAAATGATTCTTTTCTGAACTGTCAATGCCCTCTCAGATGCTTTAAAGAATTGCAGGGATTGTTGTGGAGCTTAGAAATAATACATATGGAAATATCCAAAAAGGGAGGTTTGATAGAAGAGAGTAGAAGCTAAAACCAAGACCTACCTACTTCTCATTTGTGCCCGAGACCAGTGGTGTTGTTAATGAAAACAGGAAATGCTAGAGAAGGGGGTGGGAAGACGTGAGGGTTGGTTTTAGATGAATAATAGACATGTATGTTATTTTGGGTACCTTTCTTGGGAGTTTGGAGTTACTGCAGGGTCTGCTCGTGTATCCCTGTGTGCACCTGGCAGGCAGTGTATACTCAGAGGTGAATAAGTAGTTGAACAATAAGCACTACCCGCTGTCAGTGCACAGACGCCTGTAGGTGAGGAGGAGGACGTGCTTTCTCTCATCATTGATGTTTCTATCTCTCCCTCTCCCTTACACTCTGACATCATCTTTGTGTCTAAGTAACTAAGAGGATGACAAAGGATGAGTGCTCAAAACTGCTGGAGGGAGGAAGGCAGATCGTTTGTGACTATGAAGTCTTTAGTTTCATGAAAGAAAGAAATCATCTGGAAAAGTAGAAAGCATGATGTTAATTTCTTAATTTCTACTTGGAATGGATATTTTGCAGTATTCAGTAGGTCATCATAAGCTATTATGTCAAGTCTTTTCTCCCCAATAACCTTTTAATCTTTCTATTAAAAAAGAAATCTGAACTTTGATGTGGAGGAGCAGTAAAAAGCAACAGCAAGAGTGAGAGAGAGAAATATGCTAAAGAAATCCCAGAGGGGCCACAAGCTGCTGCTAAATTTCAGTTGCAGTTGTCAGAGTTAAAGAAAACATTGGAGAAAATGTCTCATGGAGGGGTCCCTGGATTGTTCTGCTCCAGGAAGGCCAGCTGAGGGATGGATGGCAGCCAGCTGGCAGGGGCTCAGACGCCCAGGTACCGTGCACCAGCCACTGAGCTCATTTGCTCCATCTGAGTCATTTTACAGCCAAAGCTGTTTTAAGATCAGCACAGGCACCGTACAGATGTTTGAGGGTGGGGGTACAAGGAGGAAGGAAGAAGAACATGCTCATTTTCGAAGGTTTAGCGCAGACTTCTCGGGGTTTGGGTGAAATGGAATGTGTTATGAGGGCCATGACAGCTCTGTGAAGCAGATGCTACTGCCACCTCAGTTTTACAGATGAGGAAACAGGCACAGGGAGGTTAATTAACCTGTTTAGTGTCATAGTTTAAGGCCCAGAGGCATGATTCCATTCCATTCTAGTTCATCCTTCACCACCATACTCCACTGCTGAGAAAATCCAAACTCCCACCTCAGTGAAGCAGAGAAGCTCAGGGGCCATGTCCCCAAGGAGACATCTCTCTTCTCCTGAGAACACTTCTCCTAGATCTTCATTCTGGAATATAGATTGGGAAGCCCCCTAGGAAATCTAAAGAGGCGGAAACCAGAAAGAACTTGACCCACAGCAAGAGCCAAGCAAAGCCTGGGTCTGAACAAAATCACGTTGTAGCTAAAGTTTGGTGACTCTAAGCCAGGGGTCCTCAAACGATGGCCCGCGGGCCACATGCAATATTGTATTTGTTCCCGTTTTGTTTTTTTACTTCAAAATAAGATATGTGCACTGTGCATAGGAATTTATTCATAGTTTTTTTTTTTTAAACTATAGTCCGGCCCTCCAACGGTCTGAGGGACAGTGAACTGGCCCTCTGCTTAAAAAGTTTGAGGACCCCTGCTCTAAGCCTTTTCATGTCCACCCATAGTTCCTGCTTACAATTCCTGTGAATGTCCTATGCCAACTGACAGACCATCTAATGTATAAATTCTTGTTTAACTCAGGTATGCATTCATGACTGTTAATTCCACTTTCCTCAAACTTGTCCATGAAACACTCCTAACAGTGGAGCAACGCAAAGAAGACCTGAAGCCCCCTGGAGGCCTGGGGATATATCCCATGGCATTGCCTCTCAAAAATATTTATTTGAAGACTCTGGTTTTAGGGGGAAATCATTCAAATTATTGTGAAAATATTCTTTATCTACTTTTCAAATCTTTGAGTGAGATTGAAGATTTAAGATCTTGTTTATCGTGTGCTTTTATGCAAATATCAACACATTGGTACTCTTAAAAAACACAAATCTTCCAGGTCATATTACACTTTTAAAGGTACTCCAAATGCCCAAAAGAGTGATTGACAAGGACTTCCCAGTGAGAGTAAATATCTCACATTTCAGATCTGTTCATGGGTGTGTCACTTCCATTAATTATGTGATTCCCATTGTCTCTATCTTCATTAATATCAATAGAAGAGCTGGGGAGATGACTCTGCCCAGGGCCACTCCTCTCAGGCCACGTGGGTTGCTGTTTGCCTTCTGTATCTGCAAGCCAGCTCCAGGGGTGGGAGAAGTCTTTATCACCAGAAACAATGATTTTTGTCTTTGGTTTGTGGTTCCTGACAACCAGGAGTCTACAGAAAAACCTGAAAGCCAAGACGATCTTCAGGATCTTCCAGCTCTGAATTCCTTTTCATTCTTTTTTAAGGATAAGAAAATGGCCATGGTCTGGTTATGCTATAGCAGTTCAATTCTGTATGACTGGGGAGACCCCACCCACCCTTCAGTTCAGTGGAAGCAGCTAAGCTCTGGCACACAATTTGGGTTGAAAATTGCCCCTCTTCCTCGGGCTGTGACTCAGGCTGACACCATATTTAGCATTTTGGCATGCAGCTCCACAGAAAAGATCAGCACCTACTCTTCCTTCTTTTCCATTCAGGCACAATGTTATTGGTGAACATCCTTCATCCTGGGACAGGGACAGCTGCGTCTGGGCTCTAAGTATCATCCTAGAGATAAGCGGCAGTGCTTGGCCTGGTGTGATGATAGGAAGTCCACCTCAGTCAATAAAAGATAGAAGACAGCATATTAGCAGTAAGCACAGTGAGCTGTGCTTAGACTAGACCATAAAGAAAAGATATTGCCCGGCCAGTGTTGCTCAGTGGTTGAGTATCCAACCAAGGAACCAGGAGGTCACGGTTCAATTCCCGGTCAGGGCACATCCCGGGGTTTCAGGCTGGATCCCCAGTAGGGGACGTGCAGCGGGTAGCCCATCAATGATTCTTTCTCATCATTGATGTTTCTATCTCTCCCTCTCCCTTCCTCTCTGAAATCAAAAATATATATATTTTAAAGTACTTTTTTAAAAAGTATAGATCTTACCTTTCTACCTGCATTACTACTAACACTTTGCTGTCTAGCATCAATAAGCAACTTGTTTGCAGCATAATTTGGGAATTTTTCAGTTTACAGTTTAACCCACCACCTATCTGATAACAGTGACTGGTAAACCTTCACTGACAGTTGGAGCAGAACGTAGCCTTCTGGACCCAACTCCCCCTCAAAACCTACTCGGGAGCCACTCTACCTCACTGTCCCCAACTTTGAGGATGTTTAAATATTTTTGCTTATGTCAACAGTATGGAGAAAATCAATTATAGGTAATGGGTATGACACATACTATGTACCAGGCACTTTTTAAATAGTGCTTTACATTTATTAACTCATTGAAGCCTTTGGTAACTCCATAAGGTAAGTATTATATTTTTGCCATTTTACAGAGGAAGACAGTGAGGCCTGGTGATTAGGTTACTGGTAGACTAAGTTGCAAAACTGGGACTGGAGCCTGAGCAAGCTGTCCATGCTTGTTATGGACTAAATACTTGTGCTCTTCTCCCCAACTCATATGTTGAAGCCCTAATCCTCACTGTGTTGGTATTTGGAGATGGGACTGTTGGGTGGTAATTAGTTTTAGATGAGGCCATAAGAGTGGAGCCCTCATGATGGGATTAGTGCCCTTACAAGAGGAGACACCAGAGAGAGTGCTCACTCTCTCCCCATCCCTCCCTTCCTCTACACAAGGATTGCAACCATACAAGGATTACACACACACACACACACACACACACACGCACACGCACACACACAGGTCATGTGAGCACATAGTGAGAAGGGGGCCATCTACAAGCCAGAAAGAAAACCCTCATGAGGGAACCCCAGTCTGAGAGCTGTGAGTACAGATGTCTGTTGTTTAAGCCCCTCAATCTCCGATATCCTGTTATGGCAGCCTGAGCTGACTGCAACAGGGCTCTTTTTAAAGGCTGAGTAATCCAGCCTCCCACAGAAATCCTCATAGCCCCTCAGCCTTTCAGGAAACACTTTCCGGTCACTCTCTCTTTGATCCTTTCAGACTCCCATTCCCCGTGGTGCCTCCACCAAGCTCTTTATTTGAGACCTTGGTTTCATCCATGTCTATAGGAGGAGGAGTGAGAAGAGCACCTCCTTAGTCTACCTTAGCAAGTGTGAGTGATGCCACCAGACTGTATTCAGGTACCACAGCAGCCAGCGAGTGAATGGCCCAAACAAGGCTCCTGTGTATCCAGGCAGGGCCCTGGGCCTGTGGGGGTAGAAGAGCAACTTGGAGGGTGCCTAGAGCCAGTCTGTGAGTCTCTGGACCTTCTAGATGCAGGGGGAAAGCGAGTCATAATCATGGGGAGGGGCACTCATCCCTTCTGGGAGCTCATCACTCAGATGGCAAATCAACAAGATGGGCCATTTTTATTCATGTCTGTCCTAAATACTGTGCTTTAATGTTGAACCTAATTTTCTAAGTTATCAGGGTTGTTGGACCTGTTGGACATCTGGTTTTTCTCTTCTGGAAGATGGAGAACTGTCAGCACAGTGTGCTTTTAGCTTTCTGAACAACCACACAAGGATTGCAATCTAGAAACCGTGATTGTTAGAATTGCCCATGAATTCACAATTTATATACTGTGCTGCAGACATACCGTATTTGCCGGCGTATAAGACGATTTTTTGGCCCTGAAAAATATGCCTCCAAGTGGGGGGTCGTCTTATACGCCAGGTACACTTCAGATAGACTGCCCATAGTGCTTGCCCCGTGCCATAGTGGCCTCCCGATGCCCGCCCACTTCATTCCACATACCGTTCAGGCATCAGCAGCGCTGCTGGGTG
>NW_006283442.1:2333787-2336903 GCF_000327345.1 Myotis davidii
ATCTTTCTTCTATCATTGACAGTCCCTCTAGGTTGTGGGCTGCTTGCCTGTGTTCCTGAGAAGCATCTACGGTACCAGTCTATAGAGTGTGTTTTCTTTAGTGAATTACCGGTATGTTTACCGGTAATAAACTTGCACTGTTTTATGTATATGTTTGATTACATACAGCCTTGTGACAGTTTTCCTGCATGTCATAGGCATTTGAATATAAATTAAAATGTTAAAATCAAATCTGATATTGTTTTATCTTTTATTTGGTGTGTGGAAGGTGTGTGGAAGAGGGGGTAGTCTTATACGGCGAGTATATAACAAACTCTGTATTTTGAGTGGAAATGTTAGGGGGTCGTCTTATACGCCCAGTCGTCTTATACGCCGGCAAATACGGTAGACACACAGCCTAATTTCAGGAAGTCAGCAAGCTCACCTCTGTGGCAGGAAAGTCAGTTCTGGTACATGGTGTCCCTGCAGCCCTTCCCATCACCCTGCGGGACAAGTGCCCCCGTGACATAGAAGATAGAGACTGTACATGTGTCCCTGTGGACCTTGCTTTTTTTGTTCCTGAAAGTAGAAGAACATACAGATTACACAGCATCAGTTTTAAACTCAGAAATGAGAGTCCCACTTTCCCTGCTTTAATTTCCCATACCAGACTGCTAGGAATTGCCTGTCTTCGCACCGCCCCCCCCCCCAAAAAATTGTAGGAAGTTAGTGCATAGCAGGGTGTAGGGTCATTCTGGGTGATTTAGTACAGCCATTTGGTTAGACCAGTGGTCAGCAAACTCATTAGTCAACAGCAGGGTCATTCTGGGTGATTTAGTACAGCCAGTTAGACCAGTGGTCAGCAAACTCATTAGTCAACAGAGCCAAATATCAACAGTACAATGATTGAAATTTCTTTTGAGAGCCAAATTTTTTAAACTTCAACTATATAGGTGGGTATATTGTTATTAACTTAATTAGGGTACTCCTAAGGCTTAGGAAGAGCCACACTCAAGGGGCCAAAGAGCCGCATGTGGCTCTTGAGCCACAGTTTGCCAACCATGGGGTTAGATCAACCATTTGGTCTCTAAAATGAGACACTTTCCCAGCTGGTATGGCTCAGTGGTTGAATGTTGACCTATGAACCAGGAGATCAGGGTTCGATTCCCAGTGGGGGCATATGCCTGGGGTGCAGGCTTGGATCCCTAAGGCGACCAATCAGTGACTCTCTCTCATCATTGATGTTTCTCTCTCTCCCTCTCCCTTTCTCTCTGAAGTCAATAAAAATATTTAAAATAAATAAATAAAATAAAATCGGGCACTAAAGAGAAAATAGGATTTCAAAATGACCATTACATGAAAAAGAAAATAAGTTAATGATTCAAGGGATTTGAAGACTCACCTTTCTCTCTAATAAATAGGCAAATTGCATTGACAATACTCTACCTCTTCATAGCCTGTATGGGGGAAATTGGAAATACCTTTTTTTTTAATATATTTTATTGATTTTTTCACAGAGAGGAAGGGAGAGAGATAGAGAGTTAGAAACATCGATGAGAGAGAAACATCGACCAGCTGCCTCCTGCACATCTCCTACTGGGGATGTGCCCGCAACCCAGGTACATGCCCTTGACCGGAATCGAACCTGGGACCCCTCAGTCCACAGGCCGACGCTCTATCCACTGAGCCAAACCAGTTTCGGCTGGAAATACCTTCTTGTCACAGGCTGGGAATAATTAATAATTTGAATGTTACACCAGTTTTTAAAAAGTCCTCACATTCTATATGCTCTGAAACAGGGATTAGTGCCCTTGGAGGACAAGGGGTGGGGGGCAGTCTTCATTAGCTTCAGGTTTTGCTGCCAGTAGCTTTTAATTTCAAGCTGCCCTGCCAGTCATTGGAGAAGGGTCCCTCTTCTCACGTGGCTTCCATGGGATGATGACATTGTTTGTCAGAGTAACCCCCAGATGCACAATCCCACCACCACAGAGAGCCACTAGAATGGCTAAAATAAAAAATATTGACTCTACCAAATGTTGGTGAGGATGTGGCACAGCTGGAATGCTCATACACTCACTTCACTCAAACAACCCCTTTAGAGAACTCTAGCAGTTTCTTATAAAGTTGATCATATACTTACCATATGCAGAGCAACCCCACTCCCAGGTGTTTACCCAAAGGAAAGGGAAACATATGTACACAATAAAGGACTGTATAGGCATGTGCAGACCAGCCTATTCTTATAATAGGTCAAAAACTGGAAATAACTCAAACGTTTATCCACATGATAAACAAATTGTGATATATTCATACAATGGAATACTATTCGAAAAAAATAAAAAGAACAAGTTACAGATACATGGATGGAATAACATCGATGGCTCTCAGAGACATTGTGTTGGGTGAAAGAAGCCAAATGCAAAAGAATGAGTATTCTGTCTTTCCAGTTTTGTGATATTCTAGAATAGGTACAGCAGCCATAGTGACAGCAAGCAGGGCAGTGATTGCCAGTTGGATGTGGAGATTGTTTGAAAAGGGCACAGCAGACTCTTTGGGGTGAATGAAATAAATGTCTTATCTTGTTTTGAGTGGTAGTTACACAGATGTAGGCAGTTGTCAAAAGTCTTATAACTAAGTACTTAAGGTTTGAGCATATTAGTGTACTAGAGGCCTGCTGCACAAAATTAGTACACAGGTAGGATCCCTAGGCCTGGCTGGTGATTAGGGCCAATTTGTAAGGCGACCAGTGGAGCGATCAGGGCCCCCCTTGCCCCCACCCCACCCCCCGCTGCAACCTGCCTTGGCTGGCCTGGGGCTTGTGGGCTGGGGGAAGCTCCTGTGTTGAGTGTCTTCCCCCTGGTGGTCAGTGTGCGTCATAGTGACTGGTCATTCCACAGGTCATTCTGCTGTTTGGTCTGGTCGCATATTAGGCTTTTATTATATAGGACTAGAGGCCCGGTGCACAAAAATTTGTGCATGGTTGAGGGAGAAAAAAACCCTGGCCTATGCCCTCTCGCAGTCTAGGACCCCTCGGGAGATAACGACCTGCTGGCTTAGGCCTGCTCCCAGGTGGCAGAGGGCAGGCCTAATCCCTAGGTGCAGCCCCTGGTCGGGGCGGGGGACACAGCCTCTGGCAC
>NW_006283442.1:2338894-2341123 GCF_000327345.1 Myotis davidii
GAAGAGGCATAGAGAGTTAGAAATATTGATGAGAGAGAAACATCGATCAGCTGCCTCCTGCACACCCCCTACTGGGGATATGCCCGCAACCAAGGTACATGGCCTTGACCGGAATCGAACCTGGAACCCTTGAGTCTGCAGGCCGATGCTCTATCCACTGAGCCAAACCGGTTAGGGCCTGGCTAGTCTTTTGACTTATCAGAGGTATGTCCAGTGCTTTGGGGATCACTTGATTGTTTTTCTGAAAATTCATTTGCATTCACACCAGGTTTCTGACCTGCGTGCTTCAGAAGATGTTGCGCAGTATTGAACTGAGACATCTTCCCCCTTTTCAGTAAATCGAAACTTAAAATTGGCACCAGGCCCTAGGCGTTTTGTACGGGGAAGAATGATTACAGGAAATGAAGGACTGGATTTCAGCCTGGAATTTGCTTCCTCCCTCCTGTGGCAAGTAAATGTGGTCTCGCTGAATGCTTTGTGTGGCCATGCCATTTTCTTTTCTGCTGAGGAGGAAGGCATTACAAGTACATGTATTCTTAGGAGCCTAGCGTTATGTTTGGGTTTTATTTTTTGTTGTTGTTGCTCGGTGGGAGTAGAGGGCTTGGGGACATTTTTCTTCCTGTTTCTTTTTGTTTTCGTACCTTTACAAGTTCTGCAATTTTTCTCCTACTTAAATTTTGAATTTGTGTAAAATTGATGTCAGACTTGTGCCTTGAGTATTGTGTTCTCTCTAAACTTAGAGAAGTCTCTTCTGCCCTGGACACACAGGTAGGAGATGGGGGCAGGGCTTCATTCCTCAGGCTGCAGGAGGGAGGAGGACTTGGGTTTGAACCTCATCTTGATGACCCTACTCTCTGGCTTCAGGTCCTGGGGGAAGTTTCAGACTTAATGTTTCTTTGTAAAATGAAGACTGTGGAGGATTCAATGAAGTTCTCTATGGGAAGTCTGGCACATAGTGATGTGCAAAGAACCTTAGCTTCCTTCTCACACGTGAGCTACTGCCTTCTCCATCTCTATCACTTCCTTTCAAATTTGCCCCACACTAGGGAACACAAAGTGACCTTCCCGAGCTTGGTGACCCTTTTTAAACCCTTTTCCCTGCTGTTGCCTTGTTCACAGAGGGCTGGCCCTGGGCACTGTGGGCATGTTGTGTGATGAGAAGCACACTGAAGCTAAGGAGCGCACTGGTCCCCTGTTACTGGTTCTGTGGGTGTCCCTGGTTAAGAAGTGCTTGCTTGCCTGACTTGAGGGGGTGCTGTGCAGCATTACAATTAGAGACAAGCCTCGGATCCCTTCCAGCCCTCATCAGTTTGTGTCCTAATTTCTCAAATAATTGCACCCACCTGAGCCTCACTTTCCTCTAATTCAGTGGTTCTGGAAATCAGGATTTTGACAAGATTCCCAGGTGATTCTAATGTGCAGCCAAGGTTGAGAACCACTGCTCTAATTGGCCAGGGTGGTTCCTATGCATTTGGCACCAAACTGGTTAATAGTGATTGCTAGCTAAGGACTTGTTAACCCAGAGGTGCATTCTTCCCAATGGGACTGTTAGCACATCAAAAGGATGTTTTTAAAACCTCACTGAATGGTGTACGTGGAGGGAAGGGGAGAGTAATTAAGAGCCATTTGTCACCTAGCTCAGCTCAATAAACATTTTTTGTTATGCTAAGAAACAAGAACAATCTAATGAAATTTAAATGACTAAGGCTGTGGCTTTAGCAAATACTTCAGGAATTTGGTCAATCTGAAAATCAGGATGGTAGAAACCTTTCTGGAGGGAGACACACTGTTAAAATTAGTTATATATATGATACCTTCACAGCTCCAGGTTTTAAAAACCAACAATAATACTTTCAACTCTCCAATTTATCTTTGTTAATTTAGGAGGGTCTTCATATTTCAAACAGGGCAGTTCAAAGTTCATTTTCTTTATTTCCCTCAGCAGTGAAAAGTTCTAAGTTTCATAATATATTTAAAATATTACATTATGGTTGTAAAATGTTATTTTTCAATAATTGGATTCTTTGATAAATATGGCTGAACAGGACTGCTTTCCATGGGCCACGCACCACCCGAGGCATTTGTAGCAAGAGCAAAACTCAAGGGGTCCCCTCAGCTGGGCTCCTGGGGACCCTGTCAGCAGGGAGCCAGAGTATTGGAGAGGGTGGACTGCAGGAAGGGGACTGCTAACCATCCAACTCCTCTGGATATATCTTATAGTCCAGCTTA
>NW_006283442.1:2341133-2361471 GCF_000327345.1 Myotis davidii
AAATATGTTATCTAAAGAAAAAGCAGGAAGTAGAACTAGCCAAAGATCTCTGAAAATAAAACCAGTAATTCTCCTACCCAGACAGTCCCTCTGATATCCCATGCCGGGCATTTCTCCTGAACTATAAGCACTCGCATATGCAAAGGGTTAGTAGTCTCAAGTCCATCAAGGCCTGGCCACTTCACTGTTTTGAAACCCTAAAATGCGCTTTTTAAAGGTGAGGAAATACTGAAACAGAACTACAAAAAGTGTGGTGTATGTTGATGTATACTGACATATAAATAACAACAACAGAAAGAGGCCATGACGTGTGGGTGGACTGCATCTCAAGTGTAATTCTGAGGTTTGGGCCAATCCGCTTCCTTTCCACACACCCATTTCCATGGTAGGGCTCCAGTAAGAGGTTGTCTCCGAACCCAGATTTTCACTAGCAATGTAGCATGGCATCTCTGTCAACACATGTAATGCTATATCATTTTACTTTCTGAATAGCAGCCCATTGGATGGACCACAAGATATTAAGTCCTTTCCTTGGACATTTATCCCTCACGTGCCTTGATAGTTCATACCATAGTGAATAATCTGGTACTTGCTTCTTTATACATTTCCTTACTTATTTCCTTGCGATGAATTCTAAGCTATCATCGATGGGGCAAAACACACTCGCCTATTTGTAAGGTTGAACTGTCCTTTCTGAAAGAGGGCCCTCCTGTTTTTAGAAAGGAGAGAGAGTCCTTCAGCGCTAGGGCTGGAGTGAAGCTTTACCCAAACCTCACTGCTTCTGTTTCACTGTCACAGCTTCCGAGTACCGCTGGCAGGGCCATGTGAGGGAGTGCAGAGGCCACGCCTTCTCTGTGCGAAGAGAAGAGCAGTATGAAGAAGGCTGCTCTGGGACCCCTTTGATTCTCAGGCCAACCAATTTCCAGCAAGAGCCCTGACATTCATCTTCCACGTCTCCCCCACTCCCCTTCACTTCTAAGCCTCACTCCACTTTGCAATGAGTTGTGGCAAAATACCTATTCCCGCTGAATCAGATGGTGAGAACTCCAGATTTAAAAAACCCCAAAGAACATGAGAGGCCTGTCACACTTTATTCTGGGTTCTCGTTCCAAGTAGCCCATCCTTCTAGGCCAGCTTGTCAGTGGCCAGCCAGCTCCATGATCCTTGCCACCAAAACCAAAATCAAAATCTCACTCGAAAACCAAAATCTAAGGACTCTGTACTCTCCAGCCCCCATTTGCTCTAAATTCTTTTCAGTTCCTCACCTCACGGACATCAGATTTGGCCCTGCAACTCTCTCCCTTCAAACCCTCTCTACCTGCTCCTCCCAAACAATCTCTGTCTCAGTATGTCAGGAACAGTGTCCTCAAATGCAGCGCTCCTGGCTGTCCCCCTGTCGTCCACCCTTCCACCTGGACTCACTCCCTTGTACCCTTCCCCAATTCCAATTATACAGGTCCAATCCTGTATCTCTCCAGGCACATCCCATTACTGTCTTCTCCAAGAAGTCTTCCCAGTCTTCTAGCCCAGTGGTCGGCAAACTGCGGCTCGCGAGCCCATGCGCAGAAGTCGGTATTTTGTGGAAGAGCCACACTCAAGGGGCCAAAGAGCCGCATGTGGCTCGCAAGCCGCTGTTTGCCGACCACTGTTCTAGCCTAATAGCCTTCCTCTAAAGCTCCATATAATATGATCATGACGTATACATTCCACTGTGTCATGTAAATGGCACCATGCAATTGTGTGTGTCTGTGTGTCTGTGTGTGTACCACATGACTTTAAGTTCATTGAAGGCAAAGCCTGTATCATCTGTTCATCCTCCCCTTCTGAGTATGGAGAATCACTGTGCTTTACTCCAAGATATTGGTTCCATGAATGAATGAGCAGTGAAGGAACGTGAGCTGATGGGTAAGTGAAGTGGATGAAAGGAGCCTACTGGGTGACGGTTTATTCCAAAGGAGCCTGGTGTCCCCCATTTCTCATAGGAGGGACTTAGGACAGTATTCTGATTGGAAAGGAGCTTCAAGCACTTCATGAAAGAGTGCGACAAGAGCTGATGAGCATGGAGCAGAGCTCGTCTCATCAGGCCCCTTGACATCCTTCCTAGGTGCACGTTTAACTATCACCGAATTTAATACTTCCTATTGTTTTTGTGTTAGAGATGTTTTGCCTTGATTAAATTATATCTTGATTATTTTTTTAAAGGAAAAGTATTAAATACACCCGTCATTTCTGCTTCTTGCAGGCAGCTATGGTCCTGAGCTCCGCACACTTCTGGTTGGGATTATTTCTGGTTCCTACTGCGTGTTTGATCGAAGATGTGGTATGGAGAGCGTAAGTAGGAACTGAAGTAATCGCCCTGAGTCTTACTCATCTTTCCCCGCAGTTGTCTCCCACAAGCATTGGCATTGGATACGAAATGCTATGAGACTTCTGGAGAAACCGGTCTCCTGCCACCTGCCAGCAAAGGATGTAAAGGATGTTGTGTTTGGTTTTTTTCCTTTTAACCTGTGCTTCACCTTAGACAAAAGGGAGTCGCAAGACAGGCTGTGTGAAGGTCAAGAGGGATGTTCCTTATACTTGATTATAAGGGGGAGTTTCTAAGTACAGTCCCAGTTCTACCAGGTTTAGGAAGTATGACTCGAAATTCATTTTCCCCATGTCTAAGAGTTATTGCTACATAATCACAAATATAGCCTGGCTTTAAGGAAAATTGTGTCTATGCAAGTCACTTCAAATTGAAAATACTTGGAATTTAGTATTCTTTATTTTTCCAAATAATTCACTGTAGGAATCCTTCAAATATAATTCTTCCAGAGCGTCAGTTTACAGGTCTATGGGAAAATGAACTACACAGATGAAATTATAATGTAGGCTAAACAGGAAATAATTCATGCTTAAATTTTGTTTATATGTTTTAAAATATATCATTTCTGAAATATCTTGTACACAATGTAAAAGAAGCAACAAGGTAATGTAAATTTTAATTCTGTAAGCAAAAGATGGAATACTGCAAATGAGACAATATTGATTTTTGAGTTGGGTATACCTGTTCCTCCCTCTTACAAATAGTTGCCAACTTCCCTGAAAATTGAGACTCTTGCATTGGCTTTACTTTGGGCAAAGCATAATTATTTGGGGGCCCTGAGGTAGAGAATTGAGACTTTAATTCAAATCTTCCAGGAAAAGACATCAGATTTCATTTCTCTCTCTTCCTTCCTCCCACACTCAATGAGAATGTTCTTGCCTGACAGTTATGGATGTCTTTTGAAAGAGTCTTCATTTTGGCATTATCTTGACAACCGATGGCACCTAATGCAGAGAGAGGGGAGAAGAGACAATTTTATAGCACATATTTTGGGGTTTTTTTTTTCTTCTGTTCACTAAGTTTTACAACTGTTAGTAAAAATTAAATAATTCTAATTTCTCAAATGTTCCAATTTACCACTGTTTCCATGTTACCTACTGAAACTGTGCTTTATAAATAGTAGAAACAGAATCTTTGGAAATCAATTATAGCCAGAAAAGATGTTTTTCAATCTTTTAAGTGCACTAAAAGAAAATGGTAGTTTTATCGTACACATAGCTTAATTGTGGCAAAATATATTACCTAACCGAATTTTGTCAATTTTGCAGGATAATCAAGTTAGTTTTAGGTCTTTGCTACATCAGATGACTTTTCAATTTATAGTGACTGACAATAGTGATTTGACTATAAATTAATCTTAGGCTATTTTATTCAATTACCTAAAATGATCATGAAAAAGAAATTTTTTTATGACTGCATATTTGCCAAGTGAGACTTTAGCAGAAGTATCTTTCTACCATTTCAAAGACAATGTTTTCAGATTATGGTGTCTGCCTTTTTGTCTCCCCCCCCCCCCCCAATGATGAAAAGTTCCTCATCAATCAGGAAGCAAATTCTCTATTCCTTCAAGCAGGAATATTATCTATTCCTGACTCCTGGCAGTGTAAAATTAGCACCACTTACATTTTTAAAAGGATAAAGCAAATGAGCCTGCCTCCAGCTCCACCATACGAAAAGAGTAAAAGTCGCTTTCTTTCCAAGAAGCTTGCCAGAAGGCTAGAGCCTGTAAAGAAGGCCCTGGTGGAGGGGAGGGGAGCATGAGCAGAGGCTGACCACCAGTGTTGTCTGCCCCGCTGCCCCGCACTGCAGGCCCAGGACAGCCCTTCCAGGAGCACAGCACCCGTGCTTTTGGCTGACCCCAAAAGGCCCCAACTGAATTCCAGAGGCACTTCCAGAAATGCATTTTTGCCTTGGTTTATTTGGGGGAGTGGGAGGATGGCATATATTGGCACTCATCTGGAGGAGTTGCCCAAAGTATGCTCAGTTTATAGTATATATTTAATGTCTAAACTAGTCCCCTCTCTCCTCATAAACAATAATTCTGCAGGTTTATTTGAGAACTTTTCCTCTGACCACAAGGCCCAGGTTTTATCTCATATGATATTCCCAGACTGAGATATTTGTTGTTGAGTTAAGTAAATTAGGAGACTTCTCCCAGGAAGAGAGCGCTGCCTGAGCTGCTGTATCACTGAACTCTCAGCTGTCTTTCCGAACCTCAGCTTTATAAACGTGTCAGTTTTTCCTTCCTGCACGCTGAACTAAAATAGGAATCCTGAATATCCAGGTCCACCCATCTTTTGGTTCGAATTGTCACATATATATTGAAACATGATGTGCTATGATGCACCTTGGACAAGAAGAGTTTTAAATGAACTGAGAGTCGGAACCGCGGCGCAACTGCAGAGAGTGCTGTGAGGGCAGATGGCAAGGGCGGGGGCCTAACTCGGTTTGTTACTGTCCTTCAACCTTGCTGAGGACCAGTCTTCAGAAATTTTTTGTTTTGTTTTGAATTTTGGTGGTTAACTATTTCAAAAGAGCTTTTAAATTCTAGCACACGGTAGGCCTGCCTTTCCCCATGTATTTCTATGAGCGCTTAAGAAAGTAAGTTATTCTTTCTGCATTTCCCCCTTCTTTGCCCCAGTCTCTCTCTTCTATTTTGGGACTTGGAGTGTTAAGAATAAGAAAAAACAGCATGAGGTAATTCAGTCATTTTTCCCATGAAGTCTGTCAATTTTCTGGATGATGATCCATTGTTAGACTATCTTAAGTCAGATTTGGATGCCGTAAGATACCTACTTTGTTATCCTGTTCACCAGAATTTTCATAAGGGACCAAACTAATACATGTTTTATTAAAATAATTGATTGATTATATGTGATACCTGGCTAATGACTATTTTTATTAGAAGCATGAAGTTTAAATTGCCCAGAACTATTTTAATATCCTTTAGCTTACACTCTTCCAAAATGTTTACCTATGACAACATTCTTAGGTTAGCAGCCATGTACTTATTCTCCTCTAGGAGAAATTTGTCAGGATATAAAGCTCAAGGCCACTGAACACGGGAACCAGCCTCTTTAATCTAACTTATATCTCCTGTAGTCTACCAGTCAGCACACAATACATTCAGCAATTCCAGAATGACTTCATTTCCTTATTATAATCCCAGATAGGCAGTTAAGTGGAAATAAAAGGTAATAAGAAATTTCTGTATACAAATGGGCCTTGGTATTTCTAAAAGTTTCTAACTACACTAATTTCTTTTGGAGCACATTGTGTATATATTTTCATCCACATTTAGAAATTAACATTTCCTTTTAACTTATTATCCTTCCATGCAAAAGAACAGTCTAGGACAGTGATGGCAAACCTTTTGAGCTCGGCGTGTCAGCATTTTGAAAAACCTTAACTCTGGTGCCATGTCACATATAGAAATTTTTTGATATTTGCAACCATAGTAAAACAAAGACTTGCATTTTTGATATTTATTTTATATATTTAAATGCCATTTAACAAAGAAAAATCAACCAAAAAAATGAGTTCACGTGTCACCTCTGCCACGCGTGTCATAGGTTCGCCATCACTAGTCTAGGAAAAACTTTCAGAAACAAAGAAATGAAAAGTTCAACATTCTAAGCCAATCTATTTATTTTAAAATTCCTTAATAACCTGGAGATACCTTTAGCACTATCTGAGGGCTCACAGAAGAATTGCACACCCTCTGACAGTGACTAAGCACCCCACCCGGCCCCTTTTGTGATCCTCTGGTCTCTTGATGTGGGGTTAAATGAAGCAAGCTTGACCACTGGGGATAAGCCATTCAAAGATAATGGGGCTCACTCTGTCCAAGCTGTGATTCATAACAAGCCAGACTCCAGTTCCTGAAGAGACTTCAATTACACGCCAGGGGCTGATACTTCAAGATTGGCTCCTTAAACCTTCATGTGTTAGGTTTTAATCATTTCACATGCAGACTTTGACAGGGGAGATTTTAGATTTGTCTGCCTAATTAAGGCCTTATTAGTTAAACGTTCTTGAGAAAGCACTTTTAAGTACTAGCATCCCTTCTCCTCCAGTGCTACATGTGGAGAGAATAGCAGAATCCTCCCCAATGTCGCCATTCATGTTCTTAAACACGGTTAGATTCCCAGGCTAGCTCTCGGATTGCCACGTGACTCTTGGGCATGGATGCGGTTCCATCCACTGAGAACCTGCACAATGCCTAGTAGCTTCAAGATAGTTAGATCATTTCCCTCTGTGAATGAGTGAAAGCTGGGGCAGATTCCTTTTATTCTTGGCCTAAGCTCCTGACATCCAGTGTCCTGCACCCAGTGGCCCAGCCTTCCTATTTCAAGCCTGCTTCTTAGAGTTGCCCTTCTCTTGCAGCCCAAGAGATAACACTGGGGGCTCGTCTAGAGGTTGCTGAACCCTGCTTGCTCTGTGTGGGGCAGAAGGGAAGGAGGAAGGGAGGATGGTGTGGAGTAAGGACAATCCTGAAACAGTGAGAGAGCATGTGCATCCTTGAGCACTGACCAGACATGTTCTCGTGGGCCCTGTGTGTCTGGGGTGAATCCAAGTGTGGTGGGGGTTGCCACTTAGTTGGCTTGTTATCAATGTATCCCTGTAAGCCCATGAGATGAAAAGGAACATTTGAGGCACAGCATGTTTAATAATATTGAACAGTGTAAATGTTAACCTTCTTTTTGACTGCCTTCACAGCAAAATGTTAAACATTTTCTCAATTATTGTTTAAATTAAAATTCCACTGTTTCTGCTTTGAACTGCAGCATTTTATCACTACTGAGTCTCAGGCCACTGCTTGATGTAATTAAGGTATTATGTGTTAAAACCTGTGTGGCTTAGTTCTCTTGTTTACTTTGGGAAAAGGAATGACAGGCACATATACAGTGTCTTAGTACTAATACTCCATTAGAGATTAACTCGGAGTGTTAGGGGATGACTGGGCATTATCTCAATAGACTTTCTTTCCTTGAAGGTGGAGGCTGGGCGGGAGTGTGTGATTCCCCTAAATAAAGCAGCTCACGTCTTCAGAATGCCCTGTTACACTTTTCACTTCTTTGCAGATATATGCTCAGTCTTTGTCCTTATTCTGTCTTCAAGTTCTGGTGTTTAGCAGGATCCTCATACTCCTTTATACTGAATTTAATGAAAAGCTTTTCATAATACAGGGTGGTTCAACAGTGGGTTCACAGTTGTGAGAACACAAAACACAGAGTTTGTTCTTGTATTATTATTTATTACTTATCATGTTATTTTCCATATGAACAACCATAAACCAACTGTTGCTCCACCCTGTATGTAAGCCTGCTCTTCATGGTTAAGTCATTAGTGCTTTTCTTTCTACAGCTTTTTTTTTTTTCCTATTTCTAACTTGCATCTTGTTAAATGCCTTTTCTTCACCTGCATTGTTTCCAACCAGTAGCTTTCTGCTTAGTCTCAATCTTAGGAAGATCCTGAGGTCAGCCACTTATTGAACATTATAAGGTATTCTTCTCAGTTTAATCAGAAAGAGGGTGCAGGTAACTAACTATCCCTGCAATTCCAGGAGAGGGGTGTGTCTAGGCTGGGGTTTGAGCTGTAGTGGAAAGGCCCAGCTTGCCCCAGTTGTTGACTCCATCGAGACCTACACCTGCAGGCCCTCGCGGCAAGGCTGTACAAGAGAAGCTGTACCTGTGTATTTGTGTCAAGCCCAAGTCTCAGGTCAAGGGTTTGGCATGAAGAGCATGAGCTCTAGCACTATAATGGCAGTGGCTCTTTTCACACTAAAGAAAGAGGGGAAGCTGCTTACCCTGGACTTTCTGGTCACCGGAGAGAACAGGGCAGGGGGCCAGCACACGTCCAGTAGGGTGGGGATTTAAAGCATTTTCTGAGTTGCTAGATCATGCAGTGGAAAGCTTTAGAGACAGATACACGAGTATCCAGGAACCCCAGTCTTTGTTCTGAATGGCTATGATCCTCAGATCTGCAGGCTTTCAGCAAAAAAAGCAGAAGTCTTTAGGGGGCTGACACCTGATTCTCCCCAGGTATAGTCCTTGCCATGCACGGGACTGAGAATGCTCCCTAATGCCCAAACCTCAGCAGCAGTCAGTCAAAGGGCATCCAGATGTAGCCCAAGAAGAGAATACCCAATCTTCACAGCTGTGTAAAGTTCAAGTGTTATGTTCTTACTGTCTTTTCCTTGTGACACAGGGTCAAGCATACCTGTCACAAAACATTGCTGGAGGAGGTACAGGAGCTGGAAACGAAGATGGGAAAAGCCATGCTTCGGGACAGTAATGGAAAGAGGTGGGCATCTCCATCTAACTATTTGAAGAACACGTGTCCTCCAGCCCTTTTCTCTACTGTTCCTCCCCATGTTTCTCTCTTCTCAGTTTTCAATGTGAGCATGGGGTGCTCCATTTAAGCATGTTGGTTATTCTCTAAGAATGTAGTCATGGTGAGACTTAAGTCACACACTCTCCATGACAACATAAAACCTGACTTTCTGGTTCACTGGGCCTGACCTCAAGTTAAACTGGAATTTTGACTGGGTCTGGACTTAAGCAAAGCAAGCCAGATGCAGAAAATACAAATAGTAGCAATATGACCTTAAGGTGGAAAAGTTTAATAGCTAGGCCTTTGGCTATCAGGCCCAATCATTACACTAAAGGATGTGTATCTGCCATGAAAGTTTGTGTGCTATTCATGTAAATGCGTATCATTCATATAAATCTTGTTACAGTTCCCTTCATGTATGACTGTGGTTTTGTTTTTAATGAATTATTATTTCCTACTGGTGTTGAGAAAGCATAGTGTCTTACTGGCTGGTTCGTGCTTATTTCTCATAGAGCATCAGCCTTCTCTTCCCCACACGTCATAGTTGAGCGTGTGAGTAGTTTTTATTTAATCACATATGCTAAAATGTTATTAGATTAAATTTAGTTAAAATCCAAATACTACCAAAGAAGTTTACCTGGACCCAAGAACAATGTGATTGCAATGAAGAGGCACCTCTGTATTAGAGACATGTGACGTCTAGAAAATTATGCTCTTTTGTAAACAAATGTTTAGAAGGAAGTCCGTAGCTAACTGCCAATGAAAAAAAATCTAGAAGTTGAATACTTCCAGAGATTCCTACTATGTGTTTTATTTATAGTCTGTTTATTTGTACCATCTTTCAAAGCAATAAAGAAAAAGTATGTTTTCAAAGGAAAGAGAACCAAACATTTTGAAAAGTATGAGGAGCATAATTTCCAATAATTGTCACTATTTTAGGAATGGGATTGTATAATATGTAGTTGAAGTTGTGGGTTTTTTGTTCATTTAGGACTTATTTTTTAATAAATGAGCCCATAGCATTCATTTATGGCAATTGTACTAGTCACTCTAAAAAAGTCAGCCAATAAGACAAAAATCTGTCTTCAGTAAGCTTATAATCCTGAGGCCCCGGGCAGGGCCTAGGCTCACAGCAGATCTGTCTATAACCATAGGTGAGATAGCACGCGGCTCAGGCGTGAGCAGGGCTGTCCTGGCCTTAGATACTTCAGGCACGGTGCTTAGCTCCTACTAGATTTTTAAGGACCTACAAAATTCTTTGAGATCTAAAAAGAAACATACTCATAGGCTTTAAAAATAAGGGAAAGCCCTCTGCAAATTGAAATTAGCAAATGTTTAAAACTCTACAAGATACTTACCAGTCTTAATTACTGTGACACTGAATAATCACAATAAGTTTTATCATTATTTGAAAACAACTTACAGGCTCTCATATCTCAAGAATTCTCAAGTATACACAGGGTTGCTGAGAGGTCACAAGTAATTCTAAGTAAAATAAGAGTTTCAAAGCAAAATTCTAAAACTTCTTTCAAACATCAGGCAGGAAAACATCACATATAATGTGGCATGAGAATGCACTTTATCTGATGTGCGGCAGGGTCTTCTGCTGGCCTGGCCATGAGGTCAGCAGCACGGAGGGCCCTCAGAAGAGAGAGCAATCCAGGAGGCTGTGGCTTAAGAGATTCAGAAAGGCTTCATGTCCAAGATAGGATGGAAAACAGGGCTTTGAGGATGTAAAAAACTTGAAAAGACCAAAATGATGAAAGTATGTTTCTGGCAAAAGGAGTAGCCTCCATCTGTTAGAGAAGACGACTAATATTTTGAGGGGGAAAGGGGTTATGGTTTATGAAACAATGTGGACAACACAGCATATTGCCTGGCCCATAGCAGGAACACAGAGCACCAGCCACTAGTCTTCACATGAGCAGGGGAGCCATGCTATTGCAGGAGCTTTGAAAGAGAGTGTGAGCCCATCTCTGTTTGTTGTTGATAAAAAGAATGCTCTTTGTAAAATTCAGTTATCCTGTTCAGAATTCACTTTTAAATGTTCAAATGGATATCAGAAGATAATCAGAGTTTAAATGTGGTTTCCTACCTCCTACATTTTAATATCTGTTTCCTGGTCGCTTTGCAAATGTCATCGCTCCCCTTGCTGAAGTGATTGTGGGTGTGATTATCCTTGTGCAAGCCCCACTTGGTTGTGATGGTTTCCTTTTCCCCTGGTCCCAGTGTCTGGCCTCACTTTTGAGTTCCTAGCAGAAGATAGTTTGGGACTCCATCCCTCACATCATCCTCGGCAGCCCCCCATTTGTTTTTCTCCCTCCTAATTGCTCCCAGGTTTTCTGGGTGTTCCATCTGCAAACTAGATAATGGCCATGTGCTGCTCTCGGCCAGAGATCGTGTCCCGCTGAGCCTCTCCAGAGCTGCCTCACAATTGTTCCTTTATCACCATTGTTTGCTTCTTTCACACCTGCTTGGAGTCCTGTGAACCTCTGGTGCTGGTGGGGGAGGGAACACCATGAGGAGAGTTGTAATTTCTTCAACTCTGTTCCTCTAAAGATTTATAGACTCCCTCACTGAGATATCTTGAGTATTTTGGTCTCTTTCCACACTCCCCATTACTTACTCCTGATCCCTACCTGATGTTTCCATTTACTTTGCATCTCTCTCTAGCTGTTAGTCTGACATGGTAGAAGCACCACAAACATTTGTTAACTGACTGAGTGGAAACACAAAAGTCTGGTCAGGTGGCGCTGAGGAAAAGAAGGCTGGTCTGCATTGTCTGTGCAGAGCTGCTGGTGCTGGGTGTGTTAGCTCATGTTGAAAGTGGCCCCAGAGAGATCTTAAGAGATTTGCAGGTGGTCACATGGCTCCAGTGAGAGAGACACTTATCTCATGGTTTAAGAATAAAGCTAACAAAAACTCACAGATGGAGAGACATTTAGTGCTAGCGAAGTTGAACAGTCTTGGAGTGGGTGCTCCCAACAGCCCACAGCCATCCTGCCTTGGGTGCCAGCAAAGCGTCTCTACCTCAGGTGTCCTGAGCATCCCTGCCACCCCAGGGTTACTCAGCTCAGTTCTGAAATCCTTTAGGACATTCTGCCAAGTCATAAAACCCAGGTCCAAGTCACTGGCAAATATACCAGCAGTTTTTCTCAGGAATGTACTCATAAGAAATACAACAAAAATCTTTTAAGAAACCCTTGTGTGCCAAATTTACAATTACTATTTGAAATGGTACCTACGCAGTCTATACATCCCTGTAGGCCAGCGATTCTCAACCTGTGGGTCTCGACCCCTTTGGCGGTCGAACAACCCTTTCACAGGGGTCGCCTAAGACCATCCTGCATATCAGATATTTACATTACAATTCATCACAGTAGCAACATTACAGTTATGAAGTAGCAACAAAAATAATTTTATGGTTGGGGATCACCACAACATGAGGAACTGTATTTAAAGGGCCAGAAGGTTGAGAGCCACTGCGTCTAGGTCCTTTATTTACTCAGTAAAATACTTGAACATTTTATTGATCTTGTCTAAGCCCCAGGATTTCACACTATTTTGGTAAGCATTAAAACTTTATTAAATGCTTCTGCACAGTCGAATTGATAAATCTTGTCTTCTGAAATTAACTTGCGTAATTTATGCATAAATAAGCCTATTCTCATGACTTGGATAAAACTATATTTTCTATACTAGAAAGTATAGGAAAGTATTAAAATGCTAAAGGTAATGGACAACAGTGCTTTTCTTGGTTTTGGTGTGTCTGTCTTTGGTGGAGCCTTATTCTGGCTGTGCTGTTTGTGGCCGGACCCATTTCTACATGTGAACTATATGGAAGGCCTTTCCCCAAAGCAACCTTTACCCAGAGGTCACCCCGCTGCTCTCTGTGTGGAACGGTCTATCATGCATGTCCTTACTTTGCACGTGTCTAAAAAATGAGGAGCTAATTGGAAGAATCCCTTTTTTCAATGTTTAGGTGATTTTCCCCCCTCTATATTCCTAAAGTGCAACATATGTAATTTTTTTCTCTGGTGGAAGAAAACCCACTAGTGGCCATTTACCTTTATAAATATCATTTAAACAAATGCCTAAAATGCCAGGTAAGAGGACAAACTAGCATTTTTCCTCCTCGAATTGCTTTTTTTTCTTGGTGTGGGGGAGGGAGTATTCTGAGTTTTGGGTATTTTGTCAAGCAAGAAGAAAGGTGAATACATTTGGTGAAAACATCTAGTTTTTCACTTATACTTAGTTTGAATAAACAACAAGGACACCCTTGTTTTGTTTTAGACCTCCCTTCTGTTCACCATAGTTGAGGGGAGGTTGGGGGGGTGGGGCAACTGGGCTGATTTTCTCCAGTTTCAAGGTCAAGGAATTCTGGTTGCTGCCCCTGCTTTTTGGCAGCAAGGTGGTGGGATTCTCTTTCCTTAAGTGCTTTCCCTGCCTGAGTATAGCTTACTCTTTGCCTTTGGTCAAGGTCACCACCTTATGGTGAGCGATCACTGAATCTCCCCTTGGTTTTATGTTCTCCCTGAACGCTGATGCATGGGCTCCGTGACCCCAGGCTGAGCCGGCGCACACAGTGTAATGTAGACAGCCCGTCCGCCTCTTGGAAATTCAGGAAAGAAATCTGAGTCACTCTCTGTCTGGGAGCCTGTGCTCACCCAGCTTCCATTTCATCACGGCTCCTGCTACAGAGGCGGGGCGCCGGTCCAAGCCAGCGACCTGGGAATCCTGATACAGGACAGAGCCTGGCACACATCAGCAAGATCTCAAACCAATGAGAGCTTATCCCTCATTCTGGGCAGCACTCTCCTAGTGTTCTTCCTAAAACCAATTATATTAAAAACAACCCCCCCCAAAAAAACATTTGGACTGAGTACAGATACTCACCTAAAATATATCCAATATGCTTTGACATTTAAGCAGAAATCCTTTGTTCTTTAAACTAATGTTTAAAGAGCTTCTTGGTATTGTCACAACTACAAGTCAAAATTGGTACAACTGCCTAGTCAAAAATAGATATAAGCTCACCCCCAAATAGGAGGTACACCAGCTTTATTGTGTAGTATTTCTCCAATATAAACTTTATATTATTTCAGGGACAAAATTTTTTCTTAACGTATCAGCATTGACAATGCAAGTTTCTGTCTTCCCTTTGCTTTCCTCTCACTGCTTCCCACACTTATTTCCCCTAAAATACCTTTTTTTAAAATATGTTTTTACAAAATAGATCTAGAGATATAGAAGCATGAAACAGACTGGCAAATCTCAGAGGGAAGGAAAGAAAGGGTGGGTGGGTGGGAAGAGATTAACCAAAGAATGGCCTAGAAGGGGTCAATGGGGGCGGGGGATATATGTATTATTTTCAACAATAAATATTTAAAAAATAAAATATGTTTTTATTGATTTTAGAGAGAGAGGTAGGGAGAGGGAAACATTAATCAGCTGCCTCCTACACACCCCCTACCGGGGATCAAGCTGGTACCCCGGACTTGTGCCCGGACCCACAATTGAACCAGCAACCTCTTGGTGCATGGAACAGTAGTGCTCAACCAACTGATCCACACCGGCCAGGACTCTCTTATTTTTTTAATTAGCTAAAAGGGTAGGAAATTATGGTGTCATTGTGGCAAATCTCTCCAGGCCAGGTGGCAAATGTCTGCTTTCAACACCTGGTTAAGATTTATTTCACTTCCAGCTGCATTTTTCCCATGGCTGGGTCATGACGTAGAGAAAAGAGCACAGACTGTAGAGGCAGACGGACCTGAGTTGGAGTCCAAGCCCTGCCACTCACTTAGCCGTGTGACCTTGGCTGGGTTATTAACTTCTCTGAGTTTTCGTATTCTCATTATTCATTTGATTTGAGGTTTAAATGAAATAGAACATATTAAATCGATAGCATATGTAGACATTCAGAAAGTGTTAATACTTGTAAGTCCATCCCCTGACTTAGAAGCTGGATCAAAATTAAGTTTCACCGGCCATTTTATTTCAGATGGGTTTACCCAGAGCACCCAGACAGGGTGTGAGGATAGCAGATTCTCTGGGGTACATCTTTGGGTACACCTCAGGCTAAGGGACCAGGCAGAGATCAGCTGAATCCCAGGGACATCAGAGCAGTGTGGGCAAGCCTGTGAGCCGTGAGCTTTGGGATTGTGGGTATTTGGGGAGAGTTCAAAATCCCGGCCACTTCCCCAGTCATCCTGTTTGCAAAGAGGAGGGTGTACCAGTCAGGCCGCCTCCAGAATCTCCCGCTGAACTGCTCTCAGGACATCCACCTGAAATGCCGGGCGTCACCAAAGCCCACCTTCTCCCCTCAGCACCAGCCCTTTCATTGTGGTTCTCAGCCCCTGCAATGACAGGTCGTTCCTCTCGGCCTCATCTTGTTTCTTCATCTTTGCATCCTGAGGGACATCAGTCTTCTGTGCGTTCCCATAAATGGACAGCTTTCCACCCACTTGTCCACAGCCCTGTTTTGGAGGTCAGTTACTGATCCCATGCTCTGTGATCCCAGCTGCTCTGCCCACTGGGGCACCTTTCCCTCTTCCCTGCATCCTCCACACAGCTGAAGACGTGGTTTCCCAAACACAGCCCTAGCCATGCCACTTTCTGGTCTGAAACCTTTGATGGCTTCCCACTCCCTGTTGACTCAAGCACAGACCAGGGCCGCAGCATGGTTTCTGCCTCCTCTCCCTCTTTTCACCTGTCTGCATCTTGGCCTCCTGCCTCCCTGCCCTCCCCTCTCCCCCGCGCCAAGCTTGTCCTTGCTCCTCTGTGCCTTAGGCTGGCCTCGGCCCTTCTCTGTGGACTGCCTTTCCACAGCTGTGTGGGTGCCAGGCCGAGCTCTGGGTCCTGGCGGACAGAGGAGACAGATCCTTGTCCTGAAGCAGATGCTTCCCGCTCCAGGCCTGCTCTCTGACATCACTCCACCATGTCTCACTTTTCCTCCTGCGGCAGGGTCAGCCTGGGCTTCCCTTAATTCATTCCTTTAAAAAGTGTTTTTTAAGTTACTCGAATATTCAACATACACAATAGTAGAGAGACACAATGAATTGACATATACTCATTGCCCAGATTCAACACCTATCAAGATGTTGCCATAATTGCTTCACCTCGCCTGGTTTTGCTCCTGTTTTTTCTTTGCTGTAGCATATAAAGCAAATCCTAGACATTACAGCAGTTTACCCTTCCACACTGCAGGATATAGCTCTAAATATCACATGAAGTATTTTAACATGTATTATAACTAATACATATTATACTTGTCTATGTTATTACATGTAAACACTAACTCCAATGCCTATTATCATGTGAAATATTAACAGTAATTTCTTGGTATTAACTGATACCTAGCTTATAAGTAGATTTTCTGGATTATCTCAACCCTATCTTTTTAGGGTTTTATTAGGCTTGTATTAGGATCTAGGCAAGATTCAAATTTGGTTGCCTGTTCTTGTTTTCAATGCCACGGGCTTAACTGAAATCATGCCTCATTTTTTGTTTCTCCTAACACAGTCTCAGGGACCCTCCCAGTGCCACCCAGCTGAAGACAGGCTGAACCTCCATCTTCTAATGCCAGGCCTCTTTCCACAAAGCCAAGATATTGAGAGTCACCCAGTGCTTCCATTTTCAATGTCATCTTTATTAGAGTGTGTGGAAAGCAGTGGAGTCCTAGAGGGACCAGGCAGGGAAAATGTCAAAGTCTGCTAATTTGACAACATTGCGAGCAAAACTCCAAGGAAGCTAGGGGATGATAGTTGAATGCTGTTGCCTTCCAGAGCCCTATATGTAGAAAGGGCATGGAGCAGACATAGAAACCAGACCCTCTTCTGGAGGAATACAGAAGTCAAACAATCTGACAACTTCAGAGCAAATACAGCAAAGGGGTTTGTGAACGCTGTGACTGCCTCGACACAGTTCAGAAAGGAGAAGACATACTGAGAAAGGTGATCTCCAGCCAGAATCCCCTTCATGGGGACTGGTGTGGTCTATAAAAGAAATGAATTGAATGTGTTTCCTCCTGAGTAGGGAAGAATCTTGGGCAAGGCCTAATGCCAGCAAATATCTTAGGAAAACAATTGGAGAGTCCACGACACTTCCAAGGGAAACCTCTAGCCTTGCTGCCAAGTGCTCAGAACAGATGAGGAAATGCATTGGTGGACAAAGGGAGTAAATGATCCAAGAAATTACAGAAAGGCTGACTGATTCCCCTAAGGGTGAGCACCGGAAGGAGAGGGTGAGGAAAATAAACTGTTAAGGAAGCAAAATGCCTAATTAGCATTTAGTTAATGCTTAAGCTGCCTGTGTCAACTAAAAGTAATCGATTCTCTCTTATTTTATGGTTGTTAAATCCCAAGCGCTTTTGTCCTCATTGTTGTTGTTATCGGCTAGTGTGTAATAATTTAAACTTTTATAAATACCATGTGTTATTTGTTGTGACATAATAAAATAATTTCTTGTGCACCTTTAAGTGGTGCTGCTGACAGTACTAGGAATCTGCCCGGAGCTTAGCCACTGCCCAGGGCTGTAATAAAAGGATTATAGCATCTTTATCAAATGTCTAGAGAGGAACTAGAAAAAACAGCGTTTCCTTGTGAGAGGGGGAGGGGAGCTGGTGCACTGTTACTCAGCGCTGCACTGATAGCACGTCCTCAGACTGTATTTTAGGATGACTTGAAAAAATTTATTTTTGGATAAAAACCTAAGTTAATGTCCACTTTCTCTATTTGCCAATAAGACCCTTTTTCGAAAATCATTTTTACTCATGAAGTTAATGTCAGTATCTAACTAGTAGTGATGGCTCATTATGTCCCTTTGAAAGTAATATGAAATATTTCAGTCCTTTTTTTGGAATTTGTTTTTATTTAACCCAGATAAGCAATAATAGAAATAGTCAAAGGTAGATTAAAAAAATTTTTTCCTAGAGTAGGTCCTATGACTTGAATACTGATATGCCACATTCCAAGCAGGGATTAGTTCTTTAAGAGATCTTAGAGGATCTTGGCTAATCACTTTTCTACTTCATTATCAGTGACTTGTTTGCTTTTCAGTTTGACTCCCCTTCCTCCCCTCCCTTTAAAGCAGCTGAAAACAGGCGACCAGGTACAGCCATTCTGAAATTGAGTTACAGTTTATACCTAACCCAGGAATAACCAGGTTCAACTGCTCATTTCTCGGTGGGCTATGCCTAAATCCTTGAGGAAGCTGAAGAGCAAAGTGTAGACTTTCTGGCACCCTGAGAACACAGGTTCAGAGTTGTTTTTGTAGTTTATTTAAGAGGATTATGGGATCTCCTGGATGTACTGGACTCAGAAGGAAAAGGAACCCAAGAATCAGTTCGAGGAACTTTTCATTCACAGTTGGTGTCTGCTTTTGCACTGACACTGCTCTAAACATGTGGACCCGAGTCCCGGGCGTGGTCATTGTTGTAAGGCGCCGTGGTCCCCATCTCTGTGTCTGCCACTGGGAAAGCTAAGTAAGGCCCATTTGGTCACAGATGAATATGATATCTTTGACCTCGTGGTTGAGATGAACATAAAGAATATGTAAAAATTATAGCTAGGAGATGGTCATTGCAGTGGGAATCACTGTACTTAGCAATAATAGATTTATTGGACTTTTGGAAAGATTTCTCTTTTAATAAAAGCAGAAATAAATTGGTGTGTCTCCAGCAGCGCACCTAGGATTAAGTCCTTCTTGAGGCCAGAACACAGGACACAGGAATACGTATCATAAAGCCTGTTCTTTAGCCATTCAGTGAGTACCAGTTAAGTCTGCCCTTTCTAACAAGGCAGTGATAATATAGTTTGTCAATGTTTTTTCTCTTTCTCTAGCAATTAGGATTGGCTCACGGCACCTTAGGTGGTGGTAATTGGTAATTCACACTTACTGATGAGTTAACATGTTGGCTTCCTAGCAAATAGAATCAGTGGTTGACTTCATACGGGACAACTCATTTATTCATCCACACCACAGACATGTACTGAAAACTGAGGACATGCCAGGCCCAGGTGTGGCAGAGAATGAGACAGGCAGGTTCCCACTTTGTTGGAGCTTACATTCTAGTGGGAGTAACAGACAATGAACAAACAAGTGAATACACGAGAGAGTCAGTGATGACTGTTAGGACGAAAATGAAAGGGGTTTCTAATGGAGAATGGATGACAATGTTTAGAGGTCAGGAAAGTTTCTCAAGGTGACACTTACACTGAGACCTAAATAGAAGATATTGCCCACTCATTAGAGATCTGGGGAAGGAGCACTGCAGGCAGAGGAAGAGCTAGTAGGAAGGCCCAAGGCGGGAACACACTTGATTTGACTGGTGCCTACAAAGTATGGGGCAGAGTCATCTAAGAGGCTGCAGGGGCTGGGCCCGGGGAGGAGCGGGGAGGCAGAGAGGGGGGGGGATTTGTGGGCAGGACTGGAATCCAGATGTCAGCCACCAGGAGCCATGGAAAGGGTTTAAGCAAGGGAAATGTATGACCCTTGTTTTCAAGAAGATGTGATTCCCATGCAATATTAAAGCCATACAATCCCATTCTCAAATTAAAAAGTTAAGTAAACTCCAACCCATGTAGTTCAGTGGCTGAATGTCGACCTATGAACCAGGAGGTCACAGTTTGATTTCCGGTCAGGGTCCCGGTCAGGGTCCCAGTCAGGGCACATGCCTGGGTTGTGGGCTCAATCCCCAGTGCGGGGCATGCAGGAGGCAGCTAATCAATGATTCTTTCTCATCATTGATATTTCTATTTCTCCCTCTCCCTTCCTCTCTGAAATCAATAAAAATATTTTTTTAAGTTAAGTAAAATCCCAACATATAAAATAGAAAGTATTTAATAGTATAAATTTATTATAAAAGATCAAATTAACACATTTATTTGTTTTAAAGCCAGTGGTAACAGATGATTTTCAAAATGCCAACAATTTGAAATAAGTGTTATGGAGGACAGATGTTTTATATCATCTATATCTAATTTTTTTCTATTTTTCTATTGGGTTGTATTGAGAAGCATCCTGATGTACCAAGATTAGTTGCCAGTTTTAACAGTCTTTCACAGCTCACTTTGTAATCTCAGAAAATTTCTTTTTTTATTCTTGATTATATTTCATATATAAAATAATATAAGGTGTAAGTAATATTAAATAATTATATGATTATAATTATTAATATATAAGTATAAATAATACATAATTTATAAATTTGCTTAAATTCTTATCATAAATATGTGAGTCATATAAAGACATGATCAAGATTCATGTAAGCACTAAGACTCCCTAAAATAGCATCATGTGATAAATGGGTTATTCTCCTCTTACTCGATTGACATATTCAGATTGGAGCATAGGTCAAGCAATGCATTGCCAGTATTATTTTATTTGAATGAACACATAAAAATGCTTTCTTAAAAAATGCAATATGTAATATAACCTTTCTAATAAGCTGCTTATTCCTAAAATCAAATATAGGAACCATTACTCTGAGATCTTTACAGAAACAAGTTAACTTGAAAACATTGTGACTTTTATTATATAAAGATTTATCTGAATTATATGAAATATTTATATATTATATTTTAGTTAAATGCTTAAAAATATTTAATATATATAGAATGTGATTTAAAAATTAGTGTT
>NW_006283442.1:2361546-2367805 GCF_000327345.1 Myotis davidii
TTAAATAGTGCTGTAACCTTAAAAGCATATGTTATCCTTGTATTTCAATTTAGTCACAAAGTTCAGTCACACACATTCTTCAAAAGCTTTGAAGTCTTTGGTAAGAGTATACACCTTAGAGAGAGGAAATAGCACAATTATTTTCATATTACTTATGCATCTAGTTGAGGAATATAAAATGAAGAATTTTGGTACTTAAATTAAAAAGTATCAGTTAGACAAGACTTTTATATATACTCATTGAATTTACTGATAAATATAAATTTTTATTGCTAATGGAATAAAAATATTTAAAGCTGTCAGTTTTAAAATACTGAAGAGCCCTAGCTAATTTGGCTCTATGGTTAGAGCATCGGCCCATGGACTGAAGGGTCCTGGGTTCGATTCCAGTCAAGGGCATGCACCTCGGTTGCAGGCTCGATCCTGGCCCTGGTAGGGGTGCACGTAGGAGGCAACCAATCAATATGTCTCTCTCAGATCGATGTTTCTCTCTCCCCCCCCCTCCCTAAACTCTCTCTAAAAATTAATGCAAAAAATATCCTTGGGTGAGGATTAACAACAACAACAAAATAAATAAAAAATAAAATACTGAAGAAACTAAAAACTTTGAGGAGCACCACAAATGTGATCTTCAGCCAGTTCATCAGAATCAGAAGTAGTGAGGCTTTCATCAGATTGCTGCAGGATTTGAATCTGCCCTGTTCTGATGGCCCACTGTAAACAAGAATGTGGATCGGATTAATTATATTGACTATAACCAGCAAAGGATTGTTAACTATACTCGAGATGCAGTTAAAGGTATAGCTGAAAAACTAGATAACACCAGCAGGATGATGTGGGAGAATGGGTTGGCCTTGGAAAGGATTCTGACAGAAAAAGGAGGAGTTTGTGTAATGTTGGGGGGCCAGTGTTGTACATCCATCCCCAACAACACAGCCAGACAGACCATCACTAAGGCCCCAGAGGGATTAACAACTCTGGCTAATGAGTCAGCTGAGAACCCTGGAATTAAGGATCCTTTCTCCAGTTCACTAGAGCAATCGTTAGGAAAGTGGAAGGGAATGGTGGGATCCAAATTCACCCCTTTGATTAGGAGTTACATTTATGGGATTGTTATATCATCCATGTATGAGAGGTCTTATGCAAAGGTTAATTGAAACATTGACCAGCAGCAAAATAATTTTCTCCTAGACACTGCAGAGCATGAAAGTAATGTTAGCCAAGTTAGAAGAAAAGAGTTAAATAAAGAAAAGGGGGGAATTGTGAGAATAAACAAATAATCTTTCCTGTCAAAGAAGGGAGTTTAGGCAGCCACCATTTTGGCTCATATGACTTGCCATTTTGAAATGGCAAAGGTCAACTCTTTCCTTTAAATTAGCCAATCACACAAGAGTGTGAGCCTAAGCTCTTCCAATCAAGAGTGAGGGACAGATCATGTGTGTCAGGAATAAAAACCTGAGTGGACCACCCACTCAGTGTGTGTGTGTGTTCCCAGATCATGTGTTTGTGCACCCTTCTGCAGAAATAAAGATATTTGCCTTGCAAAAAGAAAAGAAAAGATAAAAGAAGAGAAAAGAAAAGGAAAGAAAAGAGAAAAGAAATAAGCATCAACCTATGAAAGAAACTTTAGATAACAGTGTATTTCTAGAATGATAGTTGTTTTGTTTATTAAAGCATTGGTATATCACCCAGATCTTTTGTCCTCCTGGCTATGTCCTACCTAATTCATAAAAGCACTTGCTTTTTTAAAAAGAAGGGAGGCCCAGCCAGCATGGCTCAGTGGTTGAGCATCAACCTATGAACCAGGAGATCATGGTTTGATTCCAATTCAGGTCACAGGATTCCAATTCGATCCCCAGTGGGGATTGTGCCGATCAATGATTCTCTCTGATCATTAATGTTTCTATCTCTTTCTCCCTCTCTGAAATCAATAAAAAATATATTTTCAAAAGAAGGGAGGACAGGAACTTGCTGAAAGTACTTTCGTCATGTGGAACTTGGGCTCATTGGCCCATTGTTCAAGCTCTCATCTTTCTCCATCCTCACAAATCTATTAAAAAGTGAAGAACTGCCCCAGTTGCCACAGGCCAGAGACCTTTGCATGCCCCAGTTCATGCAGCCTTTCTTGCGGGGCAGAGATGAAAGACACCACAGCACTCAAAGGCAAAGAGGTGTCCGTGGGCTGTGTGCAAGCCTTGCTGCTGCCATGTTGCTGGACAAATCAATTGTATTCTTTGCCAAGACATCTACAGGTATTCTGTATATGGAGCATTTGAGACACATGCCTTTTCAAAGTAAAATCCAAGTGAGCTTTTTCTTTGATAACCCAGAGAAATGTGGCAGCTACACGGTTCTGCTCCATTATGGCCTCTTCTTATATCCATAATCATGCTGCCCCAGTTCAGCTGAAGACCACATTTCTGCTGCTCCTCAAAGTTTTTGACTTTAGTTTCTTCAGTATTTGAAAGTGAAAATATACTTTTATCCTCAAAAACAACTAATTTGTATCTGTGCTGTTTTGTAAGGAATGTCCGCAGGCAAAGTACACTGTGTGATCCCAGAGAAAGAGTTTTTCTGAAGACCTTCAGGCCCGGCAGACATCCTCATTTATGTACTTTACATCCTAGTTCCTTATTGTTTCTTACAGGTGACTTTTTCTTCTTCCCTTTTCTATAGGGTTCTCAGAGGACATAACCGCATCATTCCATCACGTTTACCTCATCGTTGTGTCGCTGCTGTGTTCCTTGCATTGATTCCTTTCCTGAACACAGCAGCTTACCCCATGCCTAGGCTTCATTTTCCCTGACTTCTGTTCTTTTATTGCTCTGCTGGAGCATGTCCAGCATATGACATCATTAGCAATATGGTACAGGCTCAGATGCACCTTCTGTTTAGCCGTTCTGATTGTCTGCGCTGCTGTTCGTGTTAGTGTCAGCAATAAATATTCTTACATTTCTAACAACTGAGGGGAGTGTGTGTGTGTGTGTGTGTGTGTGTGTGTGTGCGCGCGCAGCATTTCCCATCTACTTCTACCATTTACAAGAACAAAAGAAAATGAAGTAACAACAAAAGAAAAACCTGCTCATAGAATTTACAGTGAAGTTTATAATCTGTCCTCCCAGCATTTTGCCCACCCATCTGTAAGCAGCGCAGGACACAGTGTGCTTTTCATTTTTATTTTCTTCTATGAACCATTACCTATTTAGGTCTAAACTCTACAAAACGCCCACTGAGCAAGTAGGATCATGATATTTTTTTAAGGCCTGTGAGTGGGTAATATCCCGTTATTGACGTTTTAAATAGGTTTCTCTGACAGAAACTGGGTGCATTTTTCTCCAAATCATCAGGGGTCAGCTCGGATAAAAATAGAGCTTTTGAGAATTTTCCTACATGTGGTTGCTCATATGTATTCGCTAACTCATAGGTATTGCCAGAGTTGTCATCCTTCATGGTGATGCTAATTTAGGCATGAGCATGTATTGAATCCTTGCATTTTTCCAGAGATCATGCTAGACAATAAAAAAAAAATAGTAAAAGAATCAAGTAATGATGACAGATGCATAGGTACAGCCAGGAATACAGTGTGAAAAGTGTTAAATAGAGTGATGGAGAAACTACCATCAGAGCCCAGTGTAAAATAGAATTTATCAGGGAGTCCAGCAGGGGAAGGGAATTGGGCTGCAGGGGATGACTGGGCAGATGTAAAGAGTTTTCCAAGCACAGTGAAAAGCTCAGCCTGATAGGACAAGAGTCCAGGATGGTGGTGAGAAGTTAGGTTGGATAAGTAGGTAAGAGCAAAATCGTATCGTCTATGATGAGGTTGGGGCTTTATTCTGAAAGCCAAAGGGAGCTATCAAAAGTCTCACATAAGAAATAGAATGAGATCTTTGAATAGAGAATATGAAAAAAGAGCCACTTGACCTGTCTTCACCAAGGTCTCTACAGTTTGTCCTTGCGACTGACTGAAAGGTTTACATGTCCCGGAACTCCTCTCGCACATGCAGGTTTGTATTGGGACGTGCGTACTTCATCTGAAAGTGTTTGGAACTTACCTCTCACCTCTACCCTAAAACAACTTAACATTGAGGAAAAATTTTCTTATAGTGGCCCCACACCCTTTTAGAGGATAAAAGGACATTATATGGCCTGGCAGATAAGCACTAAGTAACCGAAAGTACAAACTTAGAATGATGCCCCTTGGGCTGATCATAAACCCCTCTCCAGCCCTGGAGTTCATGGCACTGCTAATATGTGGGATTCAGTTCCTCATACAAGACCTACTCTTTCTGTGGAAATAATATGTGCTGGTGACAAGAATAAAAAGCTGATAAAATCCATATTATTGCTATGAATTACATCTAAAAAGTGTACTTTAAAAAAATAACCACTAGGCATGTCTCAAGGTCACAAGACCAAGGTCACATTCTGTTTCTTTTCCACTCTATATCTTTTCCATTCACTCTCCTGCTCTCTGTCCTGAGCATAAACTCTCTCGGCTGCTTAAAGTCTGTCCTTGGGCCAATGGTTCTTCATTATTTTGGAAAATGAACTTCTGTATCCAGGTAGAATGCTTGCAGTTGCAAATAGCAAAATGCCCTTCAGGATGCAAGAAGTCGCTGGCTCACACTGCTGTAGGGCAGTCATGGCTGTGGTCCCTAGCCAGGAATGTAATCAAGGACCCAGTTTCTTTCCATCTTTTCACTTTGCTCAACATGTTATAATCATGTTGCCCCACACCCTTGTTCTGATTACAGGGAGGGCACCCCATGTGCAACCTTTTTCAAAACCAATGGGAGGGGGAGTTTGCCCCTGACAAACAGTTAACAAGTCCTGGGCAGGTTTAACAGCTGTTCTACCTGGAAGAAGGCAAGGGCCTGACCTCTGAAGATCCCCTTAACTCTTGGCTATCCATGTGCTTATCAGTTTTCTCTCAACTCTGCTTTAAAAGAATGAGAGAAGGCCCAGAAGTCTGTGTGGCATCACCTCACTCCCCATCTCCACTTGGACAGCACTTCCTTCATGGTGGGGACCTGAGGGGACCTGAGGTGTTGCCAAGACCACCATGGCCACCAGCCAAGTGGAGTCGGGGGTTACCTTTCTTAGCCCCCTGCAATCCAGGCATCGGTCTGGGTCTCCATCTGATCAGCCCTCAAATGGCACCAGAATGTTAATTTTCCCTTTCATTTACCTTAACTCTCAAAAATCAGCATAAAAAAGGCGTCGGTGGTGCGGTTCTTGCTTGTTCCACATTGAACTTTAGCGCAGGTGTGGCCTCAATTGAAAAATTACTCCACACTTACTCTCTTCGCATGGCTGATTTGAAAACCCACTGTTTATAGCATTTTCTGCTGAAGAGTATGGGTTCATTTTTTTCAAGGGACATTTTCAGATATTTATCGAAGCTGCTTGGCCACAGGAAACAAAGTTGTAAGTATCTATACAGGATTTTGGATGAAAAATGAAATTTTAACTCCAACTCCAAAGCAAGTCAGCGAGTTAATGGAGACCTGTCACAGGTTCGTGACTGAGGAGGGTCCAGCTCAAGCACCTAGGTGTCCAGCCAGCCCTGCTCATTATGTGTGAGCATCGGCTCAGCTGGATGTGTTCACAGCCTGCCCTGCAGCATCACACGCTCAGATGCCTTCTCTGACCTGAGTGAAGGTGCTGGGCCCCGGCACCCGCACGTGAAGCCCGGGAGAGGCCTTGACTCACATGTGATGAGAGTGGCGGCCGCACACTTTTTACTCATTTAGCTCAGCGCCAGTCTAGTTACTGTGGTGACTGTAGGAATGTCTCAGCCCCACGCCACATCCTACTTACAACACATTCACCAGAAAAGGGAGGGAAGCTCAAGTGCACACAAATTACTTGTTCCTGCGGCCTTTTCTGAGTCTGCCTAGGACTTCATTGCCAATATCACATCCCTCCACGTGGGAGGAGGTGAAGAAGGATGAGAGGAAAACACTTCCAAATGCTGGTGGCGGCATGGCTAGACTCTAGAGCACTCCGGATCGTGAGTTCATTCGGCCCTTTATAATGTCTTATTTACACACACATCTTGTTCCAGAACAGGCTAAGCAACTCAAAAACATGACTAAAGTCTGTAGTTTAAAAAACAATTTCTTGACATCCTCTAGCTTCTTCCATGAGCTGGGCTGAACTTTGAGTGACTCACTCATGATCTGAAGTCCTATAAACAAATACCCTAGGCCTGTGGTCAGCAAACTGCGGCTCGCCAGCCAAATGCGGTTCTCTGGCC
>NW_006283442.1:2367851-2378029 GCF_000327345.1 Myotis davidii
AATACGATTAAATTCAATTGATTTAAAGATCTAAAGTACATATATCTAAATAATGCTTTATTTAGGAATATAAATAACTATAATAATAAAAGCATAATATGCTAATTAGACCTGACAGCCGAATGACCTTCGGGACATCATTCCAGACCTCCTTCAGGATTCAAGTGTCACCTCTGACACGCGTGTCATAGGTTCACCATCACTGGCCTAGGCTGAGATCTGCAAGATTTCCTCTATGTCATTCTTATCAAGAGCGTTTATTGTATTCCCCCAATTGGGCTGTGCATTTTCCCAGGAAGACAGCATGAAGCAAGCACCTGCATCCACTTTATCCCTTTCCTCAGTGCATCTTACATGGGCCACCAGTTCACATATGAACTCTGGAAGAACACGGAGGTCGGGCTGTGCCAGGCACCTTGATCCCTCATTATCTTTAATTAGTGTTTAGGAGGTTAATTGGTAATGAAGTTCATCTTTCTTTAATTACTGGCCAGCTTTGAATTATTCTGTTTGTTTGGATGCCTATTTGAATTTGTAAAGTCAGATGTTTATTACCCAGACCCTGTGTATTAGAGAACTGAAAGGAAAAGAAGAGAAATGGTACCAGAAAAGTTACTTTTATTATACTTAATTTGCAGAATGGGCCTATCAGAAAGTTTGTTATTTTAAAAGAAAATAACAGTTATGAGAAATAACAATGGTTTCAAACTTGATCCAAGTCTTCCTATGCTCTACTAGGCAAATTTGTTTTATTTTTTATATATAAGGGCAACTTCACATTAATGGAATTTAATTGATTAATAAATATAATTCAATCATTGTCCACATATCCTTACCATCATATATTAGGTTCTTTTCCAACAACATTTACTTTTCAGTACTTTACATGATAAAGCTGTCAGCTACCCTCAAAAAATTATATTCCAGCCCAGTATGCTTCACTGTACAAAAATCGTTCTTAATACCTGGCTTAAATTTCCCTTTGCTTCTTTTGAGCCCCCTGTGCTATTTCTCTCCTCCAATTATTATCTATGACCATCAAATACTTTAAATATCACCATAGCCCTTTTATAAATGACCTTTCCACCCTTCTGAGTTTTTTTCATCACTCCTTCATTATATTCACACACTTGTCCCTGTCAGAAGATAAACTGAGGCATATTCAAAAATTTAAGAACTTACATGAGCAAAAATCAGTTGGAACCAGGCAGCATAAAGCCAGAAGTGGGCTGGAGCACTCCCAGGGCAAGAGCTAGGGAGGGACTTTTACCGAGAAAAGGGAGAAGCACAGTAAGGAAATGATTGATTGACTGTGTGTGTGTGTGTGTGTGTGTGTGTGTGTGTGTGTGTCTTAAAGCCCAATTGGCTATCTCTGATTGGTCGTCTATAGGTTTCAAATTTGTAAAGTCAAGGCATTTTGCAGGCTTACATTTTGGGGTGCTTACGTAAGTTGCTGCAGCCTTAGAGCCACCTCAGTCTAAGGGCCTTCTTGCTTTATTAATTTAACATGCTTAAGTGAGGCTGTTGTGTTCAAGCTTCACGTGAGGGTGGGCTTTGGACCTGGGCTGAAGTGCACATTTTCCGTGCATGGTATTAGAAAGTCACTCTTCGCCAGACCGCATCTGTCTGACAAGTGTCAACTCTTTTTTGGCAAAATTAGAATGTAGACTTGTTAGTCCTATGGCCCTGGGAATTCTGCTTTTCAAAAAGAAGCTCCTTTTGACAAGATCTTGGGAGGTGAGGCTAGCTCCTCCTCTCCCTCAGCCAGAGGGGTGCTCACAGAGGCCTCTGGAAAAAGAAAGAGAAGGGCCCCGTGGCCTTGTCATTTCCATTTTTGTCTTTGCTTTTGAACTTTAGCCCCACCTGCATTTATTATTCATCTCTTCCTTTCTTCAATCCTTCAATAAATAGTACTTGAGCATCTACTGTGTACTAGGCACCAATTTTTGGTTCTGCATATATAACTGTGAACAAAACACTTGAGCTTTCCGGGGTGGCTGAGGCGGAGGGGCGGGGGCTGTTAGCATGGCCCTTGTAGAACTTACATGTTAGTGGGGAACACAGACAGTAAACCCTGATAGTGAGAAGTGGGTTTAAAAAAAAGAAGCAGCAGCAAGGTGCAGGGATAGACAGTGAGGAGAAGAGGTGATACAGTAAGCTGGGCAGAGGAGGCTGCTTTGAGTGAACTCAGGGAGAGAGCCCGTGGGAAGAACATCTCAGGCAGAGCGCTAGCAAAGTGCAAAGGTGGGAAACTAGAGTATTCTCGGAATTGCAAGCGAAGCCATGTGGCTGGGGCAGAGGGAGGGAGCGGAGCACAGTGGGAACCTGGGTTTGAGAGAGTCTTGCAATAAACATATGATTTTGAGCACAGTCCAATGGGTGGAAACGCTTTAACAGAACTCTCTGCTTACTGAGCTGCATCTCCCTGATTAGCGTGGTGCGTCACCACTCTAGTGTTGTTTTGTCTTGTCCTTTCCCAAATGCCCGTATCAGGAAACGCACATAGCCCTAACTAGTCCTCCGTTGCACCTGGGGCTTCTCAGCCCCACACAGCACTGCACAGAGGCCTCTCTGGGTCAGCCAGGTGCCCTGCTAATTTATTTGTTCCTAACAGCCCCGTGACTCTGACCTGACCTTCCGTAGGCTCACCCACTGGACCAGAGAGCTCAGCCTGTTTAAGATGAATCTCACCACCTCATTGCAAAGTCATGGAATGAGGTAATGGTTTCCATATGTGCCGGGGCTGTCATTCAATTTTGACTTTGCCTGCTTGGCTAATGAGGTCAGACGGCTGTGCCTGTGGTGGACAGCATCTCCCTTGGGTAGGGTACCTGCAGGAGATGGATGAGGCCTCCCGCCCCCTGTTAAATGCAGCTTTGTGATGTAGCATTTCTTCACACTGCTTAAAAAGGATGACTTCAAAGAAACACGAAATAGAGGGAATGCATAAAAACTGAGAGGGATCATTTTTTACTTAAACTTTCTATTTTGAGATACTTGCAAGTTCACAGGCATTGAAAGAAATAATTCAGAGAGATTCCCTGTACCCTTTACTCTGTTTCCCCCAATAGTAGCATCTTGCAAAGCTATAGTACAAAACCCCACATTGACATTAAGGCTGTCAAATACAGAACATGTCCAGCACCACAAGGATCCCTTGTATCTTTTTATAGCAACAGTGACTTTCTACCTTCTCCTTAACCCCTGGCAACTGTTAGTCTGTTCTCTATTTCTATAATTTTTTCATTTCAAGAATGTTATATGAATGAATCCTACCATATGGGAACTTTGGGTAGTGATCTTTTTTCACTCAGCAAAATTCTCTGGCGATCCATCCACGTTGTTGTATAAATCAATAGTTTCTCATAAACCCTAATATATATAAAAAGCCAGGTGCTGTCACAACCGGACGGATGACCAAACAACAGGCTAGGGAGCTGAGGGAGTGGGAGCTGTGGGCCCCCGGCCACTTGCGGTGCGGTGGCAGGAGGAGAGAGCTGTGGGCCCAAATGACCAAAGGACGGGTCTGGCTCTCACGGCGTGGTGGGGCAGGGCTGTGGAGGCTGAGGAGCCTTGAGGGGTGGGGGCTGTGAGCATGGAGCTTCCCGGGGTGGCTGAGGCAGAGGAGTGTCGTGGGTCGGGGCGGTAGACATGAGGTGGAGGAGCAGGGCAGGGGCTATGAGTATGGCACTTCTCAGGGCATTGAGGCGAAGGAGCATTGTGGTGACTGAGACCAAAGGAGCCTCGTGGGTGGGGGCTGTGAGCGTGGAGGTTCACGGGGCAGGGGCCACAGAGGTGGAGGAGCAACACTGGGCAGTGGACATGGCCCTGATTGCAGCTAGGCCTAGGGATCCTAACCACACATGATTTCATCGTGTGCTGGGCATTTAGTGTGTGTGTGTGTGTGTGTGTGTGTGTATCTATATAGATAGAGTATCTATATATAGAGATATAGATAGAGATAGAGATAGAGAGAGAGATAGAGAGAGAGATAGAGATAGAGATAGAGATAGAGATAGAGATAGAGATAGAGATAGAGATAGAGATAGAGATAGAGATACACACACACACTAGAGGCTCAGCGCACGAAGTTCATGCATGGCCTGCGATCAGGGCCTGTCTTCCCCGGCTGCTGGCTGCTGGCAGCCAGTCCCACCCCCCACTGTCCATGTCCACATCCGCCGCCACCCACCCCCGTTCCTGTTTCCCAATGGGACAATCGTTGAGTGAGTGCCCACTGGTGGTCAGTGCATGTCATAGTGACCAGTTGTTCCGCTGTTTGATCAATTTGCGTATTACGCTTTTATGTCCTATCTAATAAAGAGGAAATATGCTAATTGACCCTCATGCCGTTGCAAAGATGGTGGCTCCCACAGCCAATAAGGATGGAATATGCTAATTGACTGCCACGCCCTCAAAGATGGTGGTTCCCACAGCCACAAGATGGCACCACCCGGTCCACTCAGCCCTGCCTCCAGAGACCCTTAGTCATATCAGCTCCACACCTGCCCAGGGCCAGCCTGAGGCACAGGCAAGCCTCGAATGGTAGCTGCCCAGCTGCCCAGGGCCACCCAAGGCTCAGATAACAAGGGCCGTCTGAGGCTTGTGCTGCCGGCAGTGGCAACAGCAGAGGTGTGATGGGGCGTCGCCTTCCCCTGATTGCAGGGTCGCCTCCCACCCCTGAGGGCTCACAGACTGTGAGAGGGAGCAGGCCAGGCTAAGGGACATCCCCTCCAGTGCATGAGTTTTCATGCACTGGGCCTCTAGTATAGAGATATTTCAGAAAGGAAGGGAGAAGGAGAGAGAGATAGAAACATCAATGATGAGAGAGAATCATTGATCGGCTGCCTCCTGCACATCCCCTACTGGGGATCAAGCCCACAACACAGGCATGTGCTCTGATCAGGAACCAAACTGTGACTTGCTTCATAGATTGAAGCTCAACTACAGAGTCATGCCAGTTGGGCTCTTCCTCTTTCTTGCTGAGGAGTATTTCATGGTACAGATAGACCACATTATGTTAAACCATTCACCTGTTGAAGGATATCTGGGTTTGTAGTTTGGTGCTATTATGAATAAAGCTCTTATAAATATTTGTATATAGGTTTCTGTGTGAACATAGTCTTCATTTCCCTTGGATAAATGTCTAGGAGTAGAATCGCTGGGTTTGCGGCAGTTGCATATTTAGGTGTACGTCTTTTCTTTTAGAAGGAATAACCATTTATTTAGCTTATAAGTCTATGGGTAGGCTACACATTAATACAGGTTTATCTGATTTTTTTTTTGCCTTGTGATGGATGCACTTCTGGTAGACACTGTCATTCTGGGTCCAGAGAGGTGATGTGAGTCCCCAGGGCCACATATGCTGGGAGCAGCAGACCTGAGACAAACTCCAGATGCCCTGTCTTCCGGCCCCATTAGTCCTTTGTCAAATATGTGGTTGAAAATATTTTCTCCCAGTCTGTAGCTTGTTCTTTCAGCCTCTTTCTCAGAAGCCAAAATTAATCAGTTTTTCTTTACGGACCATGCTTTTTGTGTAAAGTCTAAGAACTCTTTGCATAGTCCTAGATCCCAATGATATTTTTCTGTTTTTTTCGTGGTTGTATAATTTTATGTTTTACTCTTAAACCTGTGATTCATGTTGAATTACTATTTGTATAAGGTGTGACATTTGGATAGAGGCTTGTTTTGAGGGTTTTTTGGCCTATGGATGCATAGTTCCTCCAGCACTGTTTGTTGTAAAGAGTATGTTTCTTTCATTGAATTGCTTTTTACCCATGTCAAAAATTAGATGGGTTTGCTTTGATGAGTTTATTTCTGGGTTCTCTATTCTACTCTGTGCATTTGTCTGTCTATTCCTCAACCAACGCCATACTGTCTTGATTAGTATAGTATAAGTCTTAAAATCAGCTAGAATAATTTCTTACATTTTATTCTTTTTCAAAATTCTAACTATTCTAGTTCCTTTGCCTTTCTATATAGATTTTAGAATAATGTTGTTTATATGTACAAAAAAATCTTGTTGACATTTTGATAGAAATTACATTAAACCTATGTATAATTTGGGGGAGAATTAATATCTTTACTATAGAGTCTTCCAATCCATAAACATGGTATGTTTCTCTATTTACTCAGACCCTTTTTTGTTTCTTTCGTCAGCATTGTGGAATTTTTAGCATATAAATTCTATACACATTTTGCTAGATTTACATCTAAATATTTCATTTTTTGAGTATTCATAAATTGTACTGTATTTTTAATTTCAGGATCCATGTGCTAATACTTAGAAATATAGCAGATTTCTGTATGTTGGTCTTACATCATGTAACCTTGCTGAACTCATTTATTCATTCTAGGAGTTTTGTATGTATATGTGTGGTTGTTTCCATATTTATATATTTATATTTCTTGGTATTTTCTAGACAATCATTTTATCTAAAAATAGGAGTGCTTTTATTCCTCTTTCTCATTCATGTGTCTTTTATTTCCTTTTCTTGCCTATTGCACTGGCTAGAAATTCCAGCACTCTGTTGAATAAGAAAATGGACAATTTTGCCTTGTTTCTAATATTGGAGGGAAAGTATTCAGTCTTTCATCATAAACTATGATGTTAGTTGAACATTTTTTGTAGATGTTCTTTGGCAAGTTGAGGAAGTTCCCCTCTATTCCCATTTTACTACTGGACTTTATGAAAGCCTTCCTCCTGACAGCACGAGATAATTTAGATTCCCTAGTTGGCCTCCACTGATGCCTGCTGGGTAAGAATTGGACATCTGTGCTAATACAAACCTTTCTTCCCTCCAGTTCCTAGTTTTGATGGTCAGAGGAGACATTGAAATCAGGAAGAACTAGAGAAATCTATATTTTTATTTTGGAATGGAGTTTGTATTAAGTTAGTTAACCTTGAATCCTATTCTTTCCTTAGCCAGGCTGTTCTCCAAATGTTCTATGTAATCTGAATTCTTAACAAAATACAGTATTTTTATCTTTGTAAAGGATTAAAAGTAGAGAATGCATAGAGATTGGTAGGAAGTGTAGAGGTGCAAAAGGGCTGGCTGGGCTCCCACAGACCGCAGCTGAAGTTCAAGAGGGATATATCAGCTGTGGGGAGTTCAAGCCTGCAACCCAAGTATGTGCGCTTGACCAGAATCAAACCCGGGACCCTTCAGTCCATGGGCTAATGCTCTATCCACTTAGCCTGCCGGGAGCTGGTCCATCCTTGCTGCTTGACACAGTCGCTGCAGGGAAGAAACATCTGCACAGCATATGTTTCAAGGGACCTGGCGTATATGACATACTGTTCTTAATGTTTGCTCACCTTCTTGGCGCTATGTGTTTTAACCAAGGTCACCTCTCCGAGAAAGGTTGTTTCCCCAGGTAGGGCTTTGCCCCTGAAGTTACGGAGGGAATAAAACCCCTCAACTAAGTGCCAGGAAGGTGGTAATTAATCACTTTAACTATGAACAACCATGCTTAAGCTACATAATCTTTACTCCCTGGAATGGAGATAAGAAATGCCCTATCCTTTGGAATAGAGATTGATAGGATACCTAGCAAGGAACATGGACACAGAACTTGGCTGGAGATCCTAACCAGAACTTCGCTGGAGATCCTGACCAGAACTTGGCTAGAGATCCTGGCTAGGCTGCTGATCAACTGAACACTGTCTCTGGGTCATTCCTTCTTCGCCGACTCTGTCCACACCTTTGGGGACCCCTGGACCTGCTGGGGTTGGACCCCAGCATTAGCCAAACTGGCTAGGGCCAACATTTTCTTATTTTACTTTCACTTATTTGTGCTCTGAGAAAAACCAGGAGGAGGATCGAGAGGCAGAAACTCTGTTTCCTTCCTTGTATCCAAAGAAGCAAGGCTGCCCTTTTTTTCCCACTCCCATGTACACTGTAAAAGCAATGACTAGTGAACACCATCTAACAAAATCAACAGCAAGCTGAAGACTTTTCCTACAACAGAATAAGCTAGTATAAGTGAATATCAAGGAGACGTTATTGTTGAATCATATTCCCTTTTAAAACATGTCAAAAAATTATCAGATATTAGAAAAACTGAACTGAAAGTAAAGTCATATTTATGTGTCATGCTTAATTTATTTACCTATAAAATCTTGTGCTGGCATGAAAGACTTAGCCTAAAAACCAAGATATGTTATTCTGATTAATTATGTGACATATTGTAGAATAGTACAATATTTATAGTTTGAAGTACAGTTCTTGGTGTTTATTTGATCAAATAGTATAAAAGTGAAATAGATATTAAATATAGTTCTAAACCAGAAATAAGTTAAATAATTTATTTCAATAGTGAATATTTTTCCTTCTATGGTTTATTTCTTAGACGTTTTAAATGGGAAACCAGTGATACCTTTATTTTGTGAATTTTGAAGACTCAGAACTAACTGCATTTAATTGTGAGTGCAAGTATTGGCTGTCTTTTTTGAACAGAACAGGAGAATCCTGGCATGGTGATTGCCTATATTCTATACGTAATAAGGAATTGGAACTATCCCTCCTGATCACTAAGACTGTTTCAACTCTAAAATTCTACATGTGGGTCCATCATCCTAATCATTAACATGGAATTTTTTAAAAATCTCTGTGGTCAGTTCATTATGCTTATTAAGAGGTTTTATTCCAAACACCCAGAATTGTATTCTAATATTCAGAAGGCTTTCATAAAGTCCAGTAGTAAAATGGGAATAGAGGGGAACTTCCTCAACTTGCCAAAGAACATCTAAAAAAATGTTCAACTAACATCATTTATAGAACATTTCATCCCAAAGCTGCAGAATATGCATTCTTCTCAAAAGCACATGGGTCATTCTCAAATATAGACCACACACATGTTAGGATGCAAAACAAGTCTCTACAAGTTCAAGAAGATTGAAATCATATTAAGCATCTTCTCAGATGACAGTGGAATGAAATTAGAAATCAAGTACAGTAAAAACACTCAAAAATATTCAAATACATGGAGGCTAAGTAGCATGTTATTAAACAGTGGGTGTGTTACAAATGAGATCATAAAAGAAATCAAAAACTTCCAGGAAACAAATGAAAATGAACACAAAACAACCCAAAATCTATGGGATACAGCAAAAGCACTCATGAAAAGGAAGTTCTACTAGGCCTACCTTAAAAATATATATATACAAGAAAATATTTAACCCTGAAACTTAAATAATTAGAAAGAGAAGAATATGAAAATCCCAGAGTAAGTAGAAGGAAGGAAGTAATAAAGATTACAGCAGAAATAAATGACAGACATTTAAAAAATAAAAATAAAAAAAATCAATAAAACCAAGAGCTGGTTCTTTGAAAAGATAAACAAGATTGATGAACCTTTAGCCGGGCTCATCGAGAAACAAAGAGCAAGGACCCAAATAAATAAAATCAGAAATGAAAGTGGTGAAGTAATGGCTGTCACCACAGAAATACAAAGAACTATAAGAAAATATTATATGCCAACAATCTGGACAATGTGGATGAAATGGATAAATTCCTAGAAAAATACAGTCTCCCAAAACTGAATCAGGAAGAATCAGAAAACCTGAACAGGCTAATAACAACTGATGAAAATAGAAGCAGTAACCAAAAAACTCCCAGCAAACAAAAGCCCTGGTCTGGACAGCTTCATAGGAGAGTTGTACCAATCAAACAACTAACACCTGTCCTCCTCAAATTATTCCAAAAAATGTGAGAGGAAGGAACACTTCCAACCTCTTTATATGAGGCTAGTCTAAAACCAGATAAAGACTCTACAAAGAAAGAGAATTACAGACCAATATTCCTGATGAACGTTGATGCTAAAATCCTCACCAAAATATTAGCAAACCAGATCCAACAATATATTAAAAAGATCATACACCATGACCAAGTGGGATTTATTCCAGGAACATAAGGCTAGTACAATATTCCCAAATCAATAAATGTGATACATGACATAAAACAAATTGAAAGACAAAAATCACATGATCGAAGTCGAGGAGAACCAAGATGGCGGCATAGGTTAACGCCGGAGTTTGCTGCCTTGAACAACCATTTCAAAAGTGAAACTAAAAGACGGAAGGGACATCATCCAGAACCACAGGAATGCTGGCTGAGTGGAATTCCTACAACTAGGAGGAAAGAGTAACGCATACGGACACTCAGAGGAGGCGCAGA
>NW_006283442.1:2379303-2384776 GCF_000327345.1 Myotis davidii
TCGGTCCCCTATGGATGAGGACAGTGGGTGGGGAGTGAGGGCAGGGGTGGGGGGGGAACTGGGAGGAGGGGAATTATGGGGGGAAAAAAAAGGAACAAATAATAATCTGAACAATAAAGATTTAATTTAAAAAAAAAACAAAAACAAAAACAAAAAAAAATAAAGTATCTCATAAGTGTTAAATAAAAAAAAAAAAATCACATGATCATATGCCGCAGAAAAAGCATTTGGCAAAATCCAACATCCATCTATACATATAAAAGCCTAAGTAACTGTTATAACCAAACGACTGGAACAACTGGTCGACCAGTTGCAATGATTCTCTCTCATCATTGATGTTTCTATCTCTCTCTCCCTTTCCCTTCCTCTCTGAAATAAATAAATATATATCTTTTTAAAATAATATAAGAATAAACTCTGTTTCACATACTCACAACTGTACACCTACTTTTAACCCACCCTGCACATAAGTGTACTGAACTAAGTGATCCTACAAAGGCCTAGGTAGGTCTGGAATACACATGAGCCCAAAAGGTCCTCATTTCCTAATGTTTAGATTATAATTACTAAAATAAGTTACCAATTGAGGCTGTGAAATCTCATTTTCTAGGGATCTTTAAAAATAGGTTAGAATTTCCACACTGATCAATTGGTAGATGTTTGGCCTTTCCTCAAGGAAAAGGAATTTTGGACAAGCTTTTTTCTTGAGGAACCTATTAGATTTATGTTTTGAAGGCAGTTCAGCATTCATTTAAAAATAATTGCCGAAACCGGTTTGGCTCAGTGGATAGAGCGTCGGCCTGCGGACTGAGAGGTCCCAGGTTTGATTCCGGTCAAGGGCATGTACCTTGGTTGCGGGCACATCCCCAGTGCAGGGTGTGCAGGAGAGCTGATTGATGTTTCTCTCTCATCGATGTTTCTAACTCTCTATCCCTCTCCCTTCCTCTCTGTAAAAAATTAATAAAGTCTATTTTAAAAAATTAAAAAAATAAGTTTCTAGAAATACTTACGTGTTTTTGGATTTGTTGAGGTGTCAGCTGCAGTTCCTACCAGCTATAACTACTGACAAGATTTAACAACAAATGTACAGTTATTTGTTGTATTCTCCATGCTCCTGAGCTTTGGCAGTTTTGCGTGTACAGTTTTTGCAGGAATAGCCTCCTGACAGAATTGTGGACAAAAGAGTTTATTACTTCCTAACATAGGCTTCTCAGCTCTCCACTCCTTCTTAACACTGCTCAGTTTTGGAGACAGGAGCGCACCACCTCCTCAGGTCAGCTTCTAAACAGAGTCAGTGGAAGGACTTGGGTGAGACTGAGTTTCATCATGTTATTTGGGAGGCACTAAGAGTGCATGTAGCACTGGTAAATTTTTGTTTGCATGTACATTTCCTATCTGTACATCCCAGTCAGATACCTGCTAAGCTAGGATAAAAAAAATCAAAGAAAGCACTTTCTCACTCCACCAGTGGAGAAATAAACCAACAGTACAGGCGATGGGAGGGAATATGCCTTAATTCTGGGCCCTTCCCCTCCTCTTTTCTTTTTTAATTGAACTTCCTTTTTTAAATACAGTGAGACAATTCACATAACATAAAATTTACCATGTTAAAGTGTACAATTCAGTGGCATTTAGTATAGTCACAATGTTGTGGAACCATCGTCACTGTCTAATCCTAGCACATAGCTCATCTCCCCAAAAGGAAACCTTGTATGCTTTAAGCAGTCACTCCCATTCCCCTCCCCAACACTCCCAACTTACAGTCCCTGGAAACTACTGCTCCTCTTTTTGTCTCTACATATTTGCCTGTTCTGGAGATTTCCTATAAGTGGAATCATGCAATACATGGCCTTTTTGGTTTATATTCTTTCACTTACCATAATGTTTTCAAGGTATATGCATGTGTAGCATATATCAGTACTTCATTCCTTTTCATGTCTGCATAATATTCCACTGTGTGGATATACAATATTTTGTTTATCAGTTAATAGATATCTAAATTGTTTCCATTTTGGGGCTGTTGTAAATAATACTGCTTCAGATATTGGTGTACACGTATCTATTTGATTCTGATTATAATTCTTTTGGGTGTATATCTAGGAGTGGAATTCCTGGCTAATACAGTATCTCCCTGCTGACCTTATTGAAGAACAATGGCCACACCATTTTACAGTACCACCAGTAATGTGCTAGGTTTCCAATTACTCCACATTCCCTCCAATATTTGTTATTTTCTGCTTTTTGTTTGTTTTTTATTATTGCCATCCTAATAGATGTTAAGTGCTATCTAGTTGACTTAAATTTTCCAAATGACTAATGATAAGAATATAAAACAAATCTATACCTAGTCATACTAAGTGTTGTCATGAAGCTGTACAACACCAAAAACAAAGAGAATTATAAAAGTGTCCAGGAGGAAAAGAGATTAACTTGTGCTCTACATGAGCAGATAATGCAAAGACAATAAGAAAGGAGAAAAGCAAAAATAGGATAAACTAGAAGTATAAAATAAATAATTCCATTTAGGCATATTTTAAAACAAAATTGTATATTAATGTGAATGCATTTATATAGAACAAAGTATTAAATATGAACAAAAGATTATTTCTAACTTTATTATAGTAGAAGGAGGAAGAATGGAATCAGAGAGGAGTATAAGGGGACTTTATATTTGAAATTTTATTATTTGGTTAAAATCTGAAGTAGTTCTCACAACCAGGTTCATTCCTGACATTTGCAGGATTTGGAGCAGGAGTACGATGGAAAGTACATGCCATGTCTAAGTATGTGACAGTTATAAATCAACGTAACAGATAGCTGTGTATCTCAATGAAAGATTTGTACCTCAGTGAATAGCGACATGAAGATGGCAGTGCTTGGTGATTCCCAGATTCTTTGCAGGTCTGAGCCAGAGAGTGGTAGCACAGGGAAGAGTTAGCTGACTTGGGTATTTCACCTTCACTTGCCAACCTTGGCTCAGTCCTGCACTGGGAAGGGACCTGTGCACACATGTGGGGGCGCCGTCCATACATCCCATGAAGGAAACCACCCTTTGGCCACTCCCTCAGGCCAGGGAGTGTGCACACTAGCTATATGGCCTACTTTTAGGGGAATGGAGTTAGCAAGGAGGTCAGGTTAGCCTTGGGTGCCAGCTTAGGGGTCACTGAGCTGAAACTTCTAGGGTCTTAAATATTTTAGACGGGAGACAGGCATAGGCTGTGGGTAGACCTGTCTCCTTGACTCATGGACCCCTCACCATGTGGGAGGAAGAGCTACAGAATGGAGTGGGTCCCTCGGAAGCATGGTGTCTAAGGGTGGTGCTAGCATTTGCTAAAACCACTGGACTGGCTTCTGACTATCTCTGTGTGTTTGGAATATTGAGAGAGAGAGAGAGAGAGAGAGAGAGAGAGAGAGAGAAGGAGAGAGAGAGATAGAGAGAGAGAGAGAGAGAGAGAGAGAGAGACCACCATTCCACGAGGGAATTGGGAACACCTATCTAGCACAGAGGCAGGGACAAAAGCACTGCCAGCAAAGTGCCTTTTTATTTGTCATGGCTGAGTCTCTGTGTGATTTCAAAAGCCCCTCCCACATATGTGGTTCTTCCTGGAATGTTAGCGGAATCAGGGATGACCAGGGTAGAGGATGGGCCTGGTGTCAGAGCATAGCCCTGTGTCTGTCCCCTAGTTTCTGGGGAGAGAGTGCTTGTCAACCAGGAAGGCTGGGAAGGATGCCCCAGGAACCTCCAGCCCAGCCTTCAGGGAGCACTTCTACACACAGTGCCTTCCAGGGTCAGACTTCGTCACGTTCCCTAAGTCCTGCAACCAGCCAACACCTGGAGCTGCAGATGGTCAGGCGGCAGTGGCCACACAGGGCCTTCGTATCTGCTCAGCCCTGAGTTCCAGGGCAATTGTGCAGCAGGCTCAGGGAGATCAGTTTAGCCCATGGGAGAGAAAGATACGAGAGGGATGGGAAAGCCAGTGTGAGGGATAGAAAAAGTGTATTTTCTCATAAACTGTCAGACACTGCCAAGTTTAGCTAGCACAGGCTCACCCTTAATTGGTGATGAGTCAAACATTGTCCTTTCAACCAAGAGAATCAGAGAATGCTCTTTTCTGGAAACCCAAGTGCAAAATGAACTTCAGCTCATAGAACTACTAAGAATACCCAGGGCCCTGCTCCTCTTTAAAAGGCCCGTGGGGGAGTGGTGCCGGGGACTCCTCGGGCTTGAGGCTCATGGACAGGGCCAGGGGAGGTGCTTTGGATCACAAGCAACTGCAGCTCCTTAACCCTCAAGTCCCCACAGACAGCAGATCGGGTGTATTTGCTGCCATAGTTCAATGCCACAGACTGGGGCTTAAACAAAAGGAAGTTATTATCTCACAGTTCTGGGCTGCAAGTCCAAGATCAAGGTGTGGCCAGGCTTGGCTTCTCCTGAGGCCTCTCCCCTCAGCTTGTAGATGTCCGTCTTCTTCCTTTGTCTTTCCCATGGTCTTTCCTCTGCGTGTGTCCTAGTCTCCTCTCCTCATGAGGACCCCAGCCGTACTGGATTATGGCCCCACCCTCATGTCCTCATCTTAACACAATCACCTCTTAAAGATCCCATCTTCCAATGCAGTCACATTCTTAGGTGCTGGGGTTAGGAATTGAGCCCGTGAATGTGGGGGGACACAATCCACCCCATAGTAGAGGGCCCTGGCAAACTGCTGTGACCTGAAATCTCTTTGGGAGAAGCGGAGTGATGGTAAAGAAGCAGGGCACTCTGGCCGCCTGGGCAGCTCTCAAGCACCCACCCTGTTGATAGGGATGAAGATGGCTGTCCCCCGGGATAGCTCCGTGTCTGCTCACAGCTGTGGCCGCCTTAGAGGGAATAATTTCTGGAAAGGCAGGAAGAGCTCCCGATCCTTATGTTTTCAAAGAAAATTCACCTTGATTTTTATTGTGTTTCATAATAAGCATCAGGTTCTGTGGAAAGAAGCCTGTCTCCTGCTAGGGTCCGGGGGCACCGGGGAGAGGCCCTGGCCCTGGTACCATTTACTGGCTCGAGGAAAGGAGGCTGCAGGTGGGATTGAGGCTTTTAAGACATTTACCATAGAAACAGATCGCTCCTTCCAAAGTGTTCCGGGAAGCCAGGGTTTGCCCGGTATGAAAGGGCACTTGTAGTGCACTTCAATTAAGAGGGAGGCAGAGGGCTGAGGCCCTGTGGACAGGACGGCTGAACACAGAGCGCCTTTTAGAAGAGAGGGCTGTGCACTCCAAGTGTCGAGATAGCATCTACCGTCAACAGTGGGCGGCGCGCAAAACTGGACATTTGTCTTGACGTGGGGAAGGAAGCCTTCCCCCCCTGTTTGTTTTATTTTACAACCAGAAGTCATTCAACCAGAACCTTTGAGATGTGTCCAGGTGAATTAGAGACTGACGTGTTTGATTTACCTGCAGGATGAATGAGCGGGACCACTTGTTAAGGAGGCTCAGC
>NW_006283442.1:2384787-2400981 GCF_000327345.1 Myotis davidii
TCTTCCGAGGAGGTTCCCTCCAGCAGAGTGTCCCACGTAAGTAGTCACCGCAGCCAACACAGGCCAGCAAGACCTGGCCCACGCAGGAAGGTGGGAAGCTTAATGAAGGCCTGGGCATTGTTAATAGGGAAGGAGACAGCTGCCAAGCTGGAGCACAGCATTTAGAAGTGAAATTCGTGTGTTTGGCCTGAGGCAAGTACAGCTTGCATATAGGTAGTTCCCTGGGACCCAATCAAATGCCTGAATGACAAAATTCTTAAACTTAAAATCCTGATGTGGTTAAGATCCTCTGTCAGCCTCCCGGTAGCATTTTTTCTAAGGTTGAAATGATGTTACTTTTAAATTGGTTTCCCCAAAGATAGCAATATGCAGGGTTTTATTTAATACTAGAGGCCCGGTGTACGAAATTCGTGCACTGGGGTGGAGGGTCTCTCAGCCTGGCCTGTGCCTTCTTGCAGTCCAGGACCCCTCACTCCTACTGCCCGCCTGCCACGGAGGCAGGAGAGGCTCCCACCACCGCCACTGCGCTCTCCAGCCATGAGCTCAGCTTCTGGCTAAGCAGCACTCCTCTTGCGGGAGCGCACTGACCACCAGCGGGCAACTCCTACATTGAGCGTCTGCCCCCTGGTGGTCAGTGCACATCATAGCAACTGGTTGTTCCGCCGGTCATTCCACCATTTGGTCAATTTGCATATTAGGGTTTTATTATATAGGAGGATTAGTATATTAATTAAAACAATGCCAATCACTGGGAAAAAAAGTCTCTGCTTTATCCAGGAAGGCCATCCCAAGTCTAGCACTGGTGTCCCCACTCTGACCACTAAAGCCCTGGTCTGGTTTCTGCCAAAGGCATCTGATCTGAGCAGAGTCTCCAGGGTTGCAATGGAGCCCAAAGGAGCAGGAAAGGAGGCCATGAAAGCAGATGGGGTCCCTGTCAGAGTTCATGGAGAAGCTGCGGGCTCATTTTAGCAATCCAGCCACTGGGCTTCCAGCTGAGGAGTGTCATTAGAATGCAGGTTTCCTGTGCCAAGGCCTGTAGGCCTGTGGGCCCCTATACCTCTGAACCCGCCAATCTCTCCTGCCACACTCCCTCTTACACGTTCACATGTCATCTCTTCACCCAGGCCTCGCTTCCTGCTTCCCATTCCTCCCGAGGAGGTGAGAAGGAAGTGATGGTAGACCAAGAACAGCTTAGGGAAAATAATCACGGCATCCACAGGACAGATATTCAAGGTCCTATGTCAATGGTGTCTGACTATACAGAGAGGGAAAGGAAGGGTGGAATGGCAGTCCTCTCAGTAATCTACTTCCTCTCTTCACTTCCCCACTGAGGCCAGCTCCATGTGGGGCCTCACCTGCCTGGTGTGTCCTTTAGTGCTCCACTGCCCCTGGAGAGAGGTGGTGTCAGCCCCAAGAGCACCTGGCAGAGGCTCAGGTCAGTACAGCAACTGGCCCAGTGTGGCCTAGCGATCAGAATCACAGTTGTGGTTCTGATCCGAGAGAGTGGTCAAATCAGGAGGCTTGGTAGGGAAGACCAAGGAGTGAGGTGTGTGAGGTCCACCTCTGGAGCTGAGCTGCCTGCAGTCCTGTCCTGTCTGGGCAACATTTTTGTCATCGTAAGCAAGTTGACCTCTCTGTTTCTACATCTGTAAAATGGAGATGATATGAGAATCTACCTGGGGTTGTTGGGAGGATTAAATGAGATCATAAGGTGCCTAGAATGGTGCCTGACAATATAGAGTCCAATAAATGTTAGGTATCACTATTTTTTTTCTGCCATAGTTGAATAACTGGGGGCAACTTACATATTTCTCGAAACTTCTGTGTTATCCTCTGGGGGAAAACAGAGTTATAATAATATGAGCTTACTTAGTCTTTATGAGGCTTCCCAATGATGGATGTAAAGCACCTTCTCTATAGCAGACACAGAGAAACACATGTTGGTTTCCAAACTACATATGCTTCAAAGTAACCAAGAAAGAATAGATGCAGTCAACCCAGAACAGTGGAAGGTTAGGGGTGCCAACCCCAGGTGAAAATTTGCATGTAACTTTTGACTCCCTCAACACATGTAACTTCTAATAATACTGTTGACCAGAAGTCTTACTGGTAACACAAAGAGCTGATTAACACATATCTTTTATGTTATATGTATTAGATACTGTATTCTTATAGTAAAGTGAGCTAGAAAAAAGAAAATGTTATTAACAAAATCATAAAGAAGAGAAAATACGTTTAGAGAATTTATTGAAAAAAAGTTACATATCAGTGGACTCACACAGTTCAAGCCTATGTTGTTCAAGAGTCAACTGTGTAGGTCAAAAACCAAGTGAGAACTTTTGTGGGAGCGTAATAAAATATCTTAAAACAACGACTAAACATTTTGCTGAATTCTCAATATTTTGAAGGACAAAGGAATTCTAATGAACAAGTACAAGAAATGAAAAAGCTTTGTAAATCACAGCACATTTAAGAAGCACCCCAAAATGAGCAGTAATACCTGTTTGATAATAGAATGTTTCTGTCATTGACAACTATATGAGGCCATCAAGCAGTTTAAACTGTTCCTTGGATGTGAGAAGTTCTGCGTAGCTTGTCTGGGCCCCCACATGTCCTCCTGGGTCTAACCATCAGCTGTCTTGGGCCTCAGTCTTCCCAGGAAACTGGGGGAAAAACTCTAATCTTGGAAGTACTTTTGGTTCTTTATGAGCCACCAACCAACACACAAGATCAGTGTTTCCTATATGGTCTAATACCCTTATCGTCCCGTGGTATTCCCCAATTCTGCTATTAGGAATATTTTTCCAGGCAGAAAACTGCTACTTTCATTAAGATATTATCAGTGCCCTAGCTGGTTTGGCTCAGTGGATAGAGTGTTGGCCCGCGGACTGAAGGGTCCCAGGTTCGATTTCGGTCAAGGGCATGTACCCTGGTTGCAGGCTCGCTACCCAGTAGGGGTTGTGCAGGAGGCAGCTGATCGATGTTTCTCTCTCACTGATGTTTCTAATTCTCTATCTTTTTCCCTTCCTCTCTGTAAAAATCAATAAAATATATTTTTTTACAAAAAGATATTATCAGAGCTCAGATTCAAAAGAATGCTACTTAAGGGTAGTTTTATTCCAAAATAATGAAATAAATGACATAATTTTATAGACTTTACCAAATGTCCTATTAGACAAAATAACTAAGAGATTCACCTGCCTTTCCATCTCCTTCTACCTCCTCAGACTCTGGCTGTGGAGGCAGACGCTCTAGGAGGCCAGCCAGGGAGAGTTCAGAGCTGGACCGCTGAGCGCGTTCTCCAGGCCCCGGCAGTACTTTCTGGCTGTCAGGACTCCCTGAAAGATGAATGAAAGTGGGAAATGCTAAGAGCTGGGGGCTCCCTCTGAGCTTCCTGTTTGGATGCCAGGGGCAGGTTAATGCTCGTCAGGCAGAAGCTGGTGAACTGATGTGTCTTTGTCCGCTGAGGGGTGCAGCCCCACTTTGGGCTCACAAATGCCATTGTCCCACTGAAACTTCTTCCAGTGTGACTCTAACTACAACCAGACCTGGTTTCTGAGAGGGAAGTAGTTTATCTCCACCCCCAGGGTAATCCTATTGGGCCACCCTCCTTTTAGTTTTGAATTGCAAAGTCTACCTTAAGTCTCAGTTGAGATTAAGAAATTCTGGTTCAGAAAGTCTTAATGCACAACATTTTGGAAACATGATGGTGGATGCAACTAATAGGAACTGGCAGAGAAACCACTTGGCAGTGAGGTAGTAACCTCGGGGTGCTCTGCTCACCCCAAGAGAAGAGATTTGCTATTGGACCAGGAGCCCCTCTCTGCCATCTCTTCTGCTGGAAACTGAGTGAGGAGTAATCCCACTGCAAGGACCTCATGCCAGTGGGGCAGATAGAAGCAAGGGCACCATCGAGCTACAAGCAGAAAAAGCACCGCGGTTGGCTTCCCAGTAGGCACAGGCAGGGTATGAATGAAAAACAGAGCAAATGAAAGGCCAGATTTTTGCTCCTTCCGGTTAATAGGGAGTGGACAATTCCAAATGCTAAGATGCCTTTCCCAAAGGGACATTCCCAAACAATGTCTCAACAAGTTCCTTTTATTCCTTCCCCTCCGCCCCTCTCCCCCCAAAACACACATCCAGAAAGAGAGGTGGCAGTTGTTCTGTTTGGACTGACTGTTGAGACAGGCGCCCTTCTCTGGCATGGAGGCGGAGTGCCCTGTGGCCTGGGGACAGCCAGCCAGGGCAAGAGCTGTGAGAACCCGGACCTCACCTGGTCCAGGCCATTTGTTTTACAGGAAACTAAACCAAAGAGACCCAGAAAGCTTAAGGAGACCACAGTCCTGTGACCGAGCTACTGCCAGGCAGGGATTAGAACGCAGCCCTGGGTCCGGATCCATGCTGAAAGCCAAGCAGATTGGGAAAGCCATCTGCAGGGTGGAGAACGCAGTAGCCCAACCTGCCCCAGGCAGGTTCACGAAGAGCACTCCCAGGCCTTCCCATTACTTGGGACCAGAGCCATTTCTGTCGGGGTGAGAAGCATCCACCTGGGGAGCACAGAGCCCTGGCAGGACTGTCGTTCCGGCAGCACATTGGATCCAAAGACAGCTGCTGTGGGTCCCCTCCCGGAAACAGCGTGTGTTTACTAGAAACATTGCCTTTCAAAGACTGCAGAAGGAAGTGTCCCCGTGGACCACAGGACACAGTCTTGTTACAGGAGGAGACAGTGTTATTTGCTAGACTTTTCTTTGAAACATCCCTAGGAAAGGTGTCTCTTCTAGGACTGCAATGAAGATGCTGCACAAAGAGCACTTGTCCTGGGACAGGCTGGCAGCCCAGCATCAGGAGGAAGAGGGAGGAAAAGGGAGGGAGGGAAGTGGGGAGAGAAGGGGGGAGGCAAACGGGGAGGGGTCGGGAGAAGAGCCCAAACAAGCCAGCAGCCCCTCTCCAGGCTTGCTTCTGTGTTTCTGCTCCAGACATGTGACATGCCTGCTCAGTACCCAGCCAGGTTGTGCTCACACTGGCCTAGGGGGTGGCCGCTTCCTCTGGCTCCCACACAGAGTGGGATTGGGTTTGTGGGTTTGATTTTGTTAGAGATGGAGGTGAGCGAGTAGACAAGAGTCCCCTGTGGAACACTGCTCTCTGTTCTGGGTCAGGCTTGCTTGCTTGTTCTGCTTTCACACCCAGCCGCTCCCTGCTGCCCAGCCATGTCCTCAGAAGGCCCCAAGCCCACCTCTGGAGACCAGCCCTGGCCTCCCAGGGTGGCCCTCCTGCCCTTGGGCTTTCTCAGGTGGTGCTGAAAGGCAGGCTGTCCAGAAGACCTGGGAAGCCAGCCCAGGGACAGAGCTCTGAGTCTGTGGGCATACACAGAGTAGGAAGTCACCTGAGAATCTTTTGAAGTCTCTTCTTCTCCATCCCCTCAAAGACTCTCTTGCACATTGTTATTATATGTCTTTATACTCCAGAAACTCTCCTTCTTAAGCAGATGTCTGAGCAGAATAATTATAATTGGAGAGAATTTCTGATTTCTTTTTCTCCTTTAAAGACTATGATGGTTAACTAACAGCTCTACTGATCAGTCATAAATAGGCCTGGGTGGAAGTCACCTTTGTTAGGCTTTTACTATGTTGTCTTGGTCAGAATGTCTCATCCAACTGTGGGACTTTTCTGCACACCTGAGCCAGAAGGGTTAGCCAACAGAGAGGGCGTCTTATAAATGTCCCATCTATGGGCAGAACAATTAAGAAGGAAAGCCCACTATTGCTAAACCTTTTTAAGAACTGGTGATAAAAAAAAAAAGAACTGGTGATGCAGGAAAGTGTGGGCCCTGCAGAAACACTGCCTGGGTCTGGCTCCAACTGCCACTTACTAGGTCTGTGATCTTGGGCAGATCATGAAATCAATCCATGCCTCAGTTTTCCCATCTGTGAAATGGGAAGACACTAGCATCTATCTCATAGGGCTGTTGAGAGGAATAGATGAGTCATTTGTGCACAGTACATAGGACAGTGCCTGGTACACACAGTGTTTAATAATTGTTGGCTGCTGCTGCTATTATTACTATAACTAGAGGTCCGGTGCATGAAAATTCATGCATTGGTGGGGGAGGTCCCTCAGCCCAGCCTGCGCCCTCTTGCAGACCAGGAGCCCTTAGGGCAGGGGTGGGCAAACTTTCTGACTCTAGGGCCACAATGGGTTCTTAAACTGGACTGGAGGGCAGGAACAAAAGCATGGATAGAGTGTTTGTGTGAACTAATATAAATTCAAAGTAAACATCATTACATAAAAGGGTACGGCCTTTTTTTTTTTTTTCAGTTTTATTCATTTCAAACGTAGTTTGCCCACGGCTGCCTTAGGGGATGTTCGACTGACAGCTTAGGCCCACTCCCCATAGGAGCTAAGCTGCAGTCTGGCCTCCCTCTGCAGGAGGCAACCTGTGGGGCGATCGGGGGACAGCACCAGGCCAGTGAGCAGCCAGCGAGCTGCTGGCCCCACCCCCCCAATTGCCCCTTTGCCACTGCTGGTCACTGCCGCCCCTGATCACCGTCCCCTCTCTCTGCCCGCTGGCACCCATCTTGGCTGGCCTGGTGCGACCCACTTGCCAGCCCTGCCCCCTGCCAACCAATCATTCTGCCAGTTGGTCAATTTGCATATTAGGCTTTTATTATATAGGATTATTATTATTATTATTTCTATTATTATTACTGGAGCTGATTGTAAGAACCAGTTTTGCTGTGGCCACAAGGCCAATCACTAAATTCCTCTTGCCTTTATCTTGTGATCTTTTTCTTTACACAAAAATAAGATGTGTTACCCACTGTAATTTCTTATTACCAGCCCAAATCAGCCCAATTTAGAAACAGGACCGTTCTAAACGTCATGTGCCCTTTACCAGCTTTCACTGTGAGCTGGTGCATGTTTTCCCCAGCATGTTACAGCTTCATAAATTACCTGGCCGGCCTGCAGCTTCAGGCGCACTGGGACATTTCCGGAGCAGAACAACTTGATTGGTGGTGGGAAAGCGCAGACATGGACCAGTGACCCACTGTGTATGCTTCCCAGGCTGAGCTCACTGCAGCTCCTCAATGGGAGGCCGCCCCTCAGAGCCATTCCCATCCCAGCGTCAGCAGCCAGACCCCTTCGACCCAGCCCACCAGGCTGCATCCTGCCACCACACTCCCACACTGCCCATGCTCCCCTTCTGGGTCACAGGCTCCCCGTCTCAGACTCCCACCAGTTCAGCTGTAGTCTCCTCAAAAGCAGCTTCCTCCAAACCTCGTGCGCTCCCCTGGTTCTGCCCTTACCCACTCCCTCCTGTGCACTTCTTTCAGATGGGTACGCCTTCTCGCAAGAAGAGCATGGAGCCGTTTCTCAGGAAGAAGTTGTTCGTGCTTATGACACCACCAAAAAGAAATCAAAGCGGAAATAAGACGGGAAAGTGAGGAGGAACTACGAGTCGAGTTTTCCTGATTGATCCTGGGGAAGAAATGCAGTTTTTGTACCCAGTGTTAACACATCTTTGTCAGCAGAGACTGGTGTCAGCAGCCAAAATATGAGAAAACACATTTCTGTGGCCTTAGCCCACCGGTTTGTTAGTTATATGTTCCCGCGCAAACCTGGAGTGTATACTGCGGGGGAAGCCATTCTTTCCTCCCAACTTGTCTGCAGTGCTTGGCCTAACTTTTGTTTACGTTGTTATGAAGCATTCAGCTGTGCTCTGTGAGGTGTGAAATTAAAAACATTATGTTTCATCGATATTTAAACATCAGTACTGGTTGTTCTGGGAGGGGAGATGAAAGAGTTTTATGTTGCGTGAGAAGCCTGTCCCGTGGCAGGGAGCCCGGACACACTGGCTTCCTGTCCTTTTACCTCACAGACAAAGTCCACAGGCAGCATGTAGACCACTTTAGGCAGGTTACTGTCTTGCTTTGATCCCTATTATGTTTGTATGAAGTTGGCATAAATTTCTTGATTACAATGAAATCACAAATATATGGTTTCCTATTATATATACATGTATGTTGGTAACCTGAGAATTTTGATGTGAAACTCTTAGCCACATCCCCAGTGGGGCAAACCATCTGTGTTCCAACACCATCTTCTGCACCCTTCCCAAGGGGTTGGCCCAGTCCACCCAGTGCCACCCAGATCCCTCATCCTCACACCTTCTGCATGGCTGGCCACTGTGCTCAGTGCATGGCCACTGGTGGGCAACAACCCGAGTCCGCACCTGTCCTTTCTCTACAGCAGATACAGATACGAATGCAAGAAGTCCCTTCTTCCGCCGCCCTTTTCCTTCTATAACTAAAGGGAAGAAACAGCTCTTCTGCAGATGTTCTACAGTTTACCTGCCTCTTTGTGGTGACAGGGAAGCCTGCAGGCCAGGACGCTGGTGGGGACCCGGCTAGCCAGGCTCCCAATACGCACTTCCCGGCCTTCAGACCACTGGACTTTTAGCATCCTCTTAACTTAGACCCCATGCTTGTCTTCTTATGAGTTGAGAGCACATTTTGGATTTTCATTGTTGGAAAATGAATGAATTTAGAGCGTGTCTCCCCAGTGAAGGAACATACTTATCACTCTGTCGCTCTGGAACCAGAGAGAATATGCCAACCCAGCTGAGAGAGAGGGCCCCTGAGTGTGGGAAGGAGGATGACCATGGAAGGAGAAAGCAAAAAGCAAGGACACAGACACAGGGAGGAGAGCATTGAGGACACTTCCCACCAAGTCAGAGTGGAAACTCTGAAATCAAGCCCCGAAGCCCAGACAAATGTCCTGATCAGCCTAATATGTCCAGGAGGTTAAACACGATGTTGACAGGCAGTTTTAATTGAAAAGAATTCCAAACATTTCCACAGCCTTTTTTATATCGACAAGGTTTCCTTCCTTATTCAGTCAGTGTTAGATACAGGCACCGCTCACAGTAGGAAGTACCCTGAGTCTAAGAAGAGGAAGGGAAGTCATTGACTTTCCAAACTGCAGAGTCCCTTGTTCTAAATTTGGACAGAACCTGGATGCCTTCAGGCGGTCATGTGAGCACCTGGAGCCCTTAATAAACGACCAGCCTGGAGGCACGTTCTCTCCTCTCTGCTTTGGTTGCCAAACCAGATTTCTGGATAGCTTAACGTAAATAATTCTGGGCAGCTGTTACTGGCTGCAATGACACAGTTCCTCTGGGAATGGCTGTGCTAGATTAGGAAATAAAACAATAGTGCACTTTGCTTCCTAACCCTTTATTTTTAGAACATCTACATCTTATTGGGCATTGAAATAATTATGATCTGCATCAACTAAGAAAACGAATCCCTCACTTAAGAGGTGACCAGGGTCCAGGGCTTGAGGGGAAGCAAGGCAGTGCAATTAACAGGTGAGGCTCAGAAAATTGCCACTTCTTCCTCCCCAAGGTGATGAAACATTTAAATACTATAGCACCCAGCAAAGTGAATCATTGAAGAACTGTCATCACAGAGAGCAGGGGAGTCTAACAATTATCACAAACCAAGGTGTGCTAGTATGTCTTTGTTGCACACCCAAAGAGATGATGGTCTCAATACAGAGGAAAAATGATAGGGAGAAATAAATGTGCATTAGGCATCCTGACTATTTGGTTTCATTTAAAACTAAGTCTGTTTGGAAAGAGGCAACTCAAACTCAATTCTTTGTCAAACACTTAGCTCTCTCTCGAACTGAAAACCTTCTGAATCAGAGTTGTGAATTAGAATGTGTGTGTGTGTGGTGTTTGGGGGTTTTTTGGTTTTTATTTTATTTTTTACATTAAATACCGTTCAAATTTTCTGAGATTTAAGTATATTTTCTAATTTTCTTGAGAAGTAGACTAAACAGTCTTTGCAATGATGAAACACGCACGCAGAATACAGTAGATGTGATGCCTTTCTATTTATTCTCTTATGCAGTTAAGCTATCTTGTAGCCAGATGACTAAATTGGGTTTCTAGGAGGAGCAGCTGTCACTGTGTGTGATGTAGAATATTTAGACAGGGCGACTCAGGGCTGTGTCATTTGTCCTATCTCTAAATTGAGGTCAAAGTGTCGCACACAACTCCTCCCCAGGGAGCAGGGTGGACTGGACTAAGTTGCATACACTGGCTGTCAGCTCAGTGGAAATGCCACATGGGACTTGTCACTCTGCCACACAGTAAGTGACATGCAGGCTGGCAGGTCACACTCGGTCAGCACACAGGGCCTGTCTCTGGATTGGGCTAACGGGGCAGAACCCATGCAGGCTCAGCCTTCGTCTAGTGTTGCACAGACAGACTGCCGACTCTTGTGTGAGCCCGTGTCCCATTCTGCTGACTCTGCAGAGGGAGACCAACAGTTCGGATTAGTAGGCTCTGAATTCAGCTCTCCGCCGGCACGGGCAGGCAAGGCCGGCTGTGGAAGCTGCACGTTGAAAGGGGCGGAGGAGAGAGCAGAATAAACCAACTATTTCTACTTTGTTGTTGGGATTAGTACTTCATTACTGATCAGCCTGGGCTTTGGAATAATTGGGAGATGTAGCTGATGTGTCTATCCTGTCTCTAGGCAGAATATTCCCGGCTTCTTGATCAGTGGTACCTTCTCTCATCTCCCACACAGGTGCACACGTGTGTGGCCCTTTTCTGGATCAGTAGAGCACACAGGACCTGTGTTTGGCTAAAGGAGGTGCTGTTTCTTTAACACTCGTGGAGTAATATCCTAAAACGGGAGCCTGGGTTTCAGCAGAGCAAGGCTGAGAACTCTGTTGGCATTTCCTTTTCCTTGAGAAGGCTTCACATCTTGCTGTAGGGAGCTGGCAGTGGAAATCAGTAATAACTTGTCAAAAAGCAGTGAATAATGAAAAAAAAAGTGAGTGTAGGTAACTAACATCTGAAAATGCATATGGATGTATAAATTACAGACTTTAAGGTTTCATTTAAAAAAAATAAAGCTATGGTCTATAATCTCCATTTATTATAACAATGACCCTTTATCTTATTTTTTTGAAGCATAGGAAGAGAACTTCCTATCAGATTCTTGTTCCTGGGGATTTATGTTTTAGACCATAAGTTGAATAGAATGTTTGCAATAGAACGTTGTCTTTGGTTTTGAACATGTGAAAAAACGGCACACATTTCAGCCAGGGTTTGAATTACTGCCCAGGGTCATTGTCCCAATGTAATTCAAGGAGTGATTTAGCCTCAGCATTTGAAATGTAGCTCTCATCTCCTGGGAACCATAAAAAAAAATGTGAATAGGGAAACTGTGGCTATAGTTAAGCAGAGCCTGAAGTAATAATTTGCAAAGAAATATGTTTATCAGGTCAAGTCAAAAGGTGGCATTCCCCCATCCTATTCACTCAATACTCTCTTTATGCAAATGATTAAATTGGCCAATACAGTACTGATGGAGATAGTGAGCATGCAGCCCCATGCAAGGCGGAAGCAACATCCGCTGGCTTTGTTGCTGAGCGCTGTGTTTGTCTCAGGGTCACCTTGGGGGAGGATACTGAGCCTCGTTCCAGCCATTGGTCCATCTTGAAGGGCAAGAAGAACCGTTAGAAGGGTTTCCATGGGTCGTAGACCCCCCCATAATGATATGTTCATAAGTATTCTCAAAAGGAATAGACCTGTAATACTCAACCTGATGTTTGTACTCTTCATGTATTCTTTTCTCAGCACCCCCAAATTGTTCCACAGTACACATTTCCATTCTCCATTACAGCAGCTTCATCTAATACCAAGCTCATACTGGTACTCTGTTCGAAACTCTCTCTTCATATTTTGGGTTGGGTGAGTTGTGAATCGGGGTGCAGTGTTCAATGGGAAGGAAAGGCTGCTGACCCAACATAAATTGAAGTGGCCAGAAGCTACAAAAGAAATGGAAGCAGAAAGGAGGAGCAAGTTCACCCCTTACCTTACCCCCAGCCTGATGCATAGCTGCTAAGTCTGACAAACACCTCTGCTCCCCTGACTTAGGGGACACAAAAGAATGATTCTTTTCACACCCAGGCTGCCTCATTTTCCAATGACAATCTCTTGCCCTGGTTGCCTTAGAGATATCTACTCTGCTTTCTCCCAGGCACCAGACCAAGAAAAACACACAAGATTAGTCCATCGGCGTTTCTTCTGTCCTGGCTAAAGAAAGAAAGGAGTCCTGTTCGTTTTAAAAGTCAGGAACAAACTGTCAGGTAGCTTTGATTTATGACAGAAATAGGAAGAAGAAAGTTGAAGTAATAGCACTATCCAAATAGTGCTGCCCAGGAAACTCATGGGTCAAGAGAGCTTATCAAGAGCCTTTTATGGGCAAGCTCTCCAGTGTGGAAGGAAAGGGCCAGACCGGAGAGAGCCCAAAGATCAGGACATGAACCCACTTCCGCTGGGATCGGATTCAGTTGGGTTCCCTGAGGTAGCTTGGCGTGCAGGTGGATCAGTAAACACCAATACAAAAACTGCAAAGGAAAGTGTGCCCTGTCATAGAGCTTTCCTCCTTCCAGACAGATCGCTGGGCAAGGAAACACAGTTCTGACTTTTCATTAATAAAATCAATGCAAGGGTTGACACTCTCCCATGCTGCCAGTGATCGCTGAACTCAGGGGTGCGTGGTGCTGCCTGCCTTCAAACTTCCCTCTGAAGGGCAATGCCAGCAGCTGCAGCCAGGCCAGCTGCAGGGGTGGTGCCCACAGGCCAGCTGCAGGGGTATGCGGCGGCCTCCCTCCGTGGATCCCCCTTCCTGCAGGTCACTGGGTCCCTGTTTGAAGGCAACATCTTTGTGGTGTTTTCTCATGCAAGTGAAGCCATGTGCTCTCCTGTCTGCTGTCACATCTGTGCTCGGATTGCTTAAATATTGTTTGTGACGGGGAGGTTTTAATCTGGTTATGCAGAGAGGAGTGAAGCTGTGGGGGCACGTCTAATTGGCTCCCAGCTGAGCAGTGAGCTCTTCTGTTGAGTGTGGGGGTTTTGTTCCCTCCCTCTAGAAGTGTTACCATTTTCACATCCTATTAATGTCCTCTGGTTGTTAAATTATAGCAGCACATTATAGCAGAGCTGGGTTCCCTCCTGGAGTGAATACAAATGAAGGGCATTTACTTGTATTTTTAGAGGTTTTGGAAAATGTAGTGATTTGTGGCTTTGATCAATCCTGTTGACTGGTGTATGTCTGCACAAACCTGTTTCAAATAAATCTTTTGTTAAAGTAAATGATTGGACCGTGTTTTATTTTGGATTTTTTTCTCACTAATAAGCAGTTGGTGCCATAGGGACTTTGGACTCTAACACATAGGTTTTGTCAGCAGGTACAGACTACATATATATGCTCTGGAGGAAGTGCTGGTAAGCGGCGGGAGTGCAGGGGAATCTGAATTGCAAATTAACATGAGCTCCATGTACTCCCAGAGGACGGTCTCTGTCCTGAGAAGAGGGTCCGCGGGGCCTCGCTGAGTCTGGATTGATCATTTAAAGGAAAAATGTGCCTAGAAGGTCTTCTTCCCACAATTACTTTACTGCCTTTAGTACATCTCAGTTTCCTTGCAAGCTGAAATGTGGGGAGGTTAAATTCAGTCACTGTTGAAGGGTTTGAAATTAGGACACTGTTATTGAAGGGGTTCAGAGCATGCTCCCCAAACATACCACTTTGGCATATTGACCATTTTGAGCTGAAGGCCCTGGAGAGTCACCAGATGCAGGAGAAGTTCTCTGCTCTCCTGCTTTCACCTAAAAGCAGATCCGGACATTTCCCCTAACAACGGGGCCCTCCCTGCATCAGGAAGACAAGAACATTCTTATCACCAGAGATGAGGGAGCGGGGGGCAACGCTGGAATGGACATGTACAAACAAACCTACCAAAATAGCCCTGGATTTCCATTTGTGTTCCCTCCCACCCCCACCCCACCCCCCACTCCCGCCCATGTATGCCCTAGTCACTGTCCCACAATTTATTGTCGCTAGCCCAAGACCCCTTGTCTTGTCACATGCACACAATTTCCCTTATAAGTTTGGGAGCCTAATGGCTTCTGGGCGGTTTTCATTGTCCTTCTGAAGATTCCCATGTACATGTGAAAATATGAAATGTGTATACTTTTCTCCCATTGATCTGCCTTATTTCAATTAAATTCTTAGACCTGCCACAGAACCTAAGAGACCAAAAGGAAGTTTCCTCCTCTGTGTTATTTTTAAAAGTGTAAGAGACCTCTACCCATTCCCTGTAGCAACAGTGCATGGCATTCAGGCCAGAGCCCACTGCCTTGGGAGCAACATGGGGCCTGGGACGCACAACTCGCACTGCAGGGGCCATGCTGCACCGGGGTGAGTGGAGCTGGAGGGCCTGCTGATGTCGATGTTGATGTGGGCCCTGGGAACATAGAGGCAGAGGCTTCCTCACTAGAAAGCAGCCTCAGGCTCTGGCTCAGGCCTGCCTGGCTTTGTTTGGGCAGCTTTAGCCTTCACCCACAGGGCTGAGGGCAGAACCTGAGGGTAGAGGACTTCCCCGGGAGAGGCAGTTGCCTGGAGAGGCTTGAGTCTGGAAGCCAAAATAACTCTTAATTGCCCACTTCCATGTTACAGTTCCCCTTAGCTGAGCGATCCCTCCCAGGTGGTCTGCGTCCTGTTAGAACAGGGTCTGCCAGCAGCCCCGGCCCTGGTGGCCCAGGCCAGGCAGGCAGCAGGCCCGCCCTACTTCCCGCGGAGCCCGGCCGCTACACTCCGACTGCAGCAGGCAGTGACTTTCTTCTACTCTGCATAGGCCGAACTTTTTTTTAATCCTGTAAAACTGGAAATTATTTCACACAATCAACGGTAAAGTATTCTATTCCAACCTTCGCCATTTCTTGGTCGTGTCTCCAAAATCTGCCTTGGCTGCCACAGTGGTTTTTTTGAAATGTCATCCTTCACTTGTGATCACCAGAGTAAACTTGAACCGTTGAGAGGTCCTAGCAGCTGAAGACCCTTCGAAGAACCTACATGTCTGCCTAAAGCAGCGGTTCTCAACCTGTGGGTCGCGAACAATGAAAATACATCCTGCATATCAGATATTTACATTATGATTCATAACAGTAGCAAAATTACAGTTATGAAGTAGCAACAAAAATAATTTTATGGTTGTGGGTCACCAAAACATGAGGAACTGTATTAAAGGGTCGCAGCATTAGGAAGGTTAAGAACCACTGGAATGTTCTTTAGAATAGTTTTCTCTCAGGAGGAAAAAAACACACCTCAGAATACTTTGAAAAATCATTCAGATTCTGCTATTTGTTCTCAAATTGTTTATGTGAGGTACATATATAATTGGAGGGACTGAAATCTATATCAAAGCAACAGGGCACGTGACAAGCGTGCTCCAGCCCCTCATGCCTGACTTCATTCTGTTCCACATATGAATCTTTCAAGGGAACTTTCCCATAATCTTTGAAAGTCAAGCAGTTGTAACTGGACAACACATGGCGCTCTGACCTAAAGGAGTACAAACTAAAATCATCTACCAAAAGCTACACTTCCCAAACACACAGAGTCCAGCTCCCAAATATTAAGCTTTCACTTATTTAAAGTAGGTTACACACATAAACAAAATGATTTCATATTCTTCCGGGTTGGCCTCAAAGCTCCGTCTTCAGCTGTTTGTCTTTTTTTGCAATGAACTGTCTTTGGGTTTGGATTCCAGAGCGACAAATGCTTCCAGAAAGGGGGCACAAGAGAACAGCCCTGCCTGAGCCTTGAATTGAAAGGGTCTGTCCCAGGAGTCTCTATATCATTGTTATTAGAGTTGTTTACATGGTTTAATGCTACCTGTACTCTCTCCCATACTCTCAAGAACATGTGTTTTCATTTGAAATATTTTAAGTTAATTGCCAAGAAATGCTTCCTGATTTCCCCCCCCTCCCCAACTTTCAAAATGGAAGTTGTGCTTACACTAAGTGTGTTTGATTTAAAGTTCTGCTGACCTAACACATCTTGCCCTGGCTGGGGGGCAGGCGGTTGTCATGATTGCTTTCCAAAGGGCCCTGCATGGAGGGTCTGACTAGCTGCCATGAGCTGAAATAGAACAGCCCTTCAGCCATGAACAAAGCCGTTAGTCACTTTTATCCCTTCCCAGTGTCCTTAAGAGAAGCTGCCCACAAATGACTTACAAAGATGGCCCAAGAAAAAGCCTTCAAATTTGTTTCAATGTAACATTTAAAATGGGATGAGAATGGGGAGAATGTGTGTGTGTGCGTGTGTGTGTGTG
>NW_006283442.1:2401052-2405292 GCF_000327345.1 Myotis davidii
GACCCTTACTTTCATAACAGAAACCACCTCTGAGCACAGTTATTTAATACTTTAACTAGAAACATTTCAATGGAACCCAGTTACCCAGTTTCTTTGATGAAAAGCTCCAATCGGCCTGCTGGTGGGAGACACTGTGGAACAGGAAGATGAGAGGAGCCTCCTTGTGCAAGAGGGAACCCCATTCAGATGTTCAGGGTGCTCTTGAAACTGTGTTCATAAGCACATATACACACAATGGTTCTGTGGGAGAGAATAGAGTAGACACACATGTACATGAATACAAAAGCAAAAAAATTATTTTTAACCTTGAGAATTTGGCAAAGCAGCTCCGACGATGCCATGGAAGGTAAATAACTTAACTCACTTCTTATTTTGGGAAACAGGAGAAAACCCACTTCTGGCAACTGAGTGTGCTAACGGGAAATGCATCGGGGCCCTTCCCATGCTGGCCGACCAGACGGCCAGATGGCTGTCTGAGAACCTGGGCCTTTCTGCTAAAGCTGCTGAGGCCCCTGCTCCCAAGGCCTCAGCCAGCGGGCAGAGGTGGAGAGCACTGGGTCTTGCAGTTCAGGTGTGCTCCTGTGTGGATGCCGAGCAGCCCTTCTGGGATCTTGACTCCACCCATCCCGGGGAGCCTCCGCTGGGAGGGTGTTCCAAGGCCACCCTTCCTCACTGCTCTTTGAAATATGAAGTGTCTCCCAGACACTGGAGATGCAGCTGTGAACTAAGCCAGGTCCCCAGCCTCCTGGAGCTTATATTCTAGTGGGAGAGACAGACAATAAACAACAGGCTATATGATCTGATCCCATGCTGTGCAGCATACGTGGTGTCTGAGTCAACTGGGACTGTATAGCAAAAATACATGGACAAAGCGGCTAGTGAAAACCAACATGTATTTCTCCCAGTTCTGGAGATTGGGAGTTCACGATGCAGGTTCTTTTCCTGGTGAGGGCCTGCCTCCTGACTCAGACAGCTGTCATCTCGCTGTGCCTCACATGGCAGCAGGGGCCCGGAATCTCTCTGGGGTGCCTTTATTAGGGCACTAATACTAGCCACGAGGGCTCCACCTTCATGACCATCACCTCTCAAAAGCCCACCTCCTAATACCATTGCATTCTGGGGTTAGGATTCCAACACATGACTTTGGGGTAACACAAACACTCAGTTTATAGCAGGTGGTAACTGCTCTTCGATGCAGGCGCCACAGCCTGACACCAGGGCTAGATATGTGGCTCCCCAGTGCATGGTTAAGTACATTTGTGTCTACGCTATAGTGGATGGCTACTCAACACATGCCATTGTCTTTCTCCTGCCAATCTCTTAAAACTTCTCTGTCCTGACTTCTCCCTGCTGGCCATACAGATAAGTGACCAGAGGAGGGAGACAACAGCATCTTCTTTTCTTCCCCACCTACTGGCAGCCTCTCTGCTCACCAAAGAGAGCCTCTCCCTCAGCCAGACCCCGTTCCATCCGCACCCAGTCTTACCTCCCCATCCCGTCTCTCTGCTCACTCTCCCTTCTCCCCGACGGCTTCTTGGCCTTAGAAGCTTGATTATAGTCAACCTTCCAGGAACCCTTCTCAGACAATGGTGCTCCCGTCTCTACACCAGGCAGCATCTGGCACCCCAGGCCTGCACTTCTCTATAGTACGCATTTTTCACACATAAGCCTATCTGTCCAAAAAGGTTATAACCTTCCTCACAATCAGGCCACATGTGCAGCTTGTGTTATAGGATGGACATGAAATTAGAATCAAAGCACCTGCCTTCAGAAATTTGGCCAGTTATTAGCCTCATGGCCTTGCAGAAGTCACTTAATTCCTCTGCCCAATTTTTTCACCTACAGAACTGGAAATAAAGCTTCCCTACCTCCTTCCGAGCAACGGTGATGACAGGGCTGATGTGTAGCATCTACCCTCTGCTTGTTAAAATATTGAGATACTTCCATATCAGTTGATAAATTGCCAGTTCCCTATTAGTAAAGGGGCAGGCCAGTATCCATCATCACCATCTCTGAAATTTCCACAATCCAGCAACTGAGTGGTGATGCCTGGCAGGCAAGACTCCTGGCCCTACAATGCACTTGTCCATTATGTCTGGTCAGTAACTACTGCCATTTAGATTGATAAATATTTTAAGATCACATCTGATTGCAAGAGTCTCCATTCATTCATTTCAGAATTGTGTTCCAGGCATGCTGCTATGTGCTAATAATACAGAAGAATGAAGCTTCCAAAGAACTCAGCCCAGTAAGAGAAATAGACATGTAAATAAACAGAATATTATCTATTATTATGTAACAAACCACATCAACATTGAGTGGCTTAAAATGACAATAGGGTTCCTCAATAAAAGTTAACCAGATCTGTAATACGATCCAGCAATTTCATTTCTGGGTATAAAGAATTGAAAGCTGGAACTCAACTGATATTTACATACCCATATTCATAGCAGCATTATTCACAATAACCAAAAGATGGAAACAACACAAATGCTCATCAACAGACAAATATGATCTGTAGGTACAGGGGAATATTATTCAGCCTTAAAAAGGAAGGAAATTCTGCCCTAGCTGGTTTGGCTCAGTGAATAGAGTGTTGGCCTGTGGACTGAAGCATCCCACATTCGATTCTGGCCAAGGGCACATGCCTGGGTTGCGGTTTCAATCCCCAGTAGGGGGTGTGCGTGTGGAAGGGAACCAGCTGATGTCTCTTACATCGATGTCTTTCTATCTCTCTCTCTATCCTTCTCCTCTTTCCCCTCCTTAATGCAGCTTCTCAACCTGAGGGTCGCGACCCCTCTGGCGGCTGAACAACCCTTTCACAGGGGTCGCCTAAGACCATCCTGCATATCAGATATTTACATTATGATTCATAACAGTAGCAACATTACAGAGATGAAGTAGCAACGAAAATAATTTTATGGTTGGGTCACAACATGAGGAACTGTATTTAAAGGGCCAGAAGGTTTAGAACCACTGGTTTAATGGATACAGAATTTGAGTTTAGGAAAATGAAAAATTCTAGAGATGGTGGTGGTGATGGTGTACAACAATGTGAATGTACTTAATGCCACTGAACTGTACACTTAAAAATAGTTAAAATGATAATTTTTATGTTATGTATATTTTACCACACTTAAAAAAAAAAGAAAGAAAAGAATGTCAATTATCCCTTGTGCTCCTACATGTACAGCTTGGCCAGGGCTCATTTTCCAGTTGAGGAACCTGAGGCCTGGAGAGGGGCGAGCATTGCAAAAAAAGGTGCTGGGGTGACCTCATTGGCCATACAATGGCCTGGGCCCCTCCATCGCTTCATGTTGTCTCCGGGCCTCTCCACGTGGCTTCTCCACCACAGTGCCCTCGGGGTAGTCAGACTTCTTAGGTGGCAGCTCAAGGTTCCCAGAGTGGGTGTTCTGAGGGGCAGGGAGCAGAAGCTGGCAGGCTCTGAGGCCTGGGGCTGGGAACAGGCACAGAGTCACTTCCAGGTTCTATTTGTGCAGAAGCCCCAGAGCCCACCCAGATCCAAGGGACTGACTGACACCCCACTTCTCCATAGAAGGAGTTTCAAAGAATGTGTAGCCATTTTCATTCAACCACAGTGTATAAGTGAATTGTGCAGGAGCTACTGAGGTGCTCAGTGACTCTGGGGATTCAGGGAGACTCGGGGAAAGGAGGAGGTCTCATCCAGGATGAGGTCACTGCTGTGAAAACATAAAGTGAAACTGTAAAATGTTTCACCCGTGCATTATCAACGCTGGTGACAACAGATATTAAATTAAGAAACAGGCCCTGGAAACTAAGATGGCGGCAGAGATAAACACCGGGAAATTGATGCTGCTCACAACAATTGATTAATACCTCAGAAAAACAATACGGACATCATCCAGAACCACAGGAAGCCTGGCTGACTGTAAATTCTACAACTAGAAGGAAAGAAAAGCACACTGAGAGCCAGAGAAGCTGCAGAAGAGAAGCGCAGAGGTAGGGGGCTCGCGCGCGTGGAAAGGGGCTGGCACCTGAGGACGCGGCTGTCATTTTGAATCCAGAGGGCGTCACAAGCTCCTGATGGCTCTGATCTCCGGTTCCGGGAAGTCTCTGGGGACCCAGGACTCATATGGGGAGAAACTGGACTGTCTGGCAGCGGGCGATCTTGAGGGCAGCTTTCCCTCAGAGATGCTTGCAGCCGTTACCGGGACACTGAGACGCGCGTCTCCTTAGGGCAGGGCTGAGGCTCCGCCAT
>NW_006283442.1:2407361-2413721 GCF_000327345.1 Myotis davidii
GCTCTGGCTTGTTTGGCTCAATGAATAAAGTGTCGGCCTGAGGACTGAAGGGGCCTGGGTTCAATTCTGATCAAGGGCACATGCCTGGATTGTGGGCTCCATCCCCAGCGGGAGGCATGCAGGAGGCAGCCAACCAATGATTCTCTCTCATCATTGATGTTTCTATCTCTCTCCCTCTCCATTCCACTCTGAAATCAATAAAAATATATTGGAAAAATAAATAAGAAAAGGGTTTGCTGCTGCTTCCCAAATGATAAGATGCAATCAAATATACACCTGACTCTCACCCTATTAAATTTATTAAAGGGCTCTGGGCTACTAACCTGGGAATGCATGTAACGGGCTCACTATATAAAAAGATGTGCATGCATTTCAGGAACCAAGCACCTTGTGGATGGTGTCCAGATGGGGTGCCTCTGCAGCAAACCAAGGCCACCAGCATGCATGGAACACCACCATGTGCAATGTAGTCCGAGGCACATTGTAGTCATGAGGTTCAATTCTACTAATGGCAGAGATGAATGTGAGCTAAAATACGATTTGTCAAGCATGATTTTTTTTCTTGACTTTATATATATATTATATTACATATAATATATATTATTATTGATTTCAGAGAGGAAGGGAGAGAGAGAGAGAGAGAGAGAGAGAGAGAGAGAGAGAGAGTTTGGTTCAAAGGTCGATGCTCAGCCACTGAGCCACACTGGCCAGGCCACAGTTTTTTTCTTATAACCACATTGTAAAATAGAGAAGTCACTGAATCAAATAAGATTCTGATACTTCTCAATTTGTGATTGCTGAATGAATATTGATCTTTCTGTTCCAATACACCTTTCATTAGATTTAAAATTTCTTAAAACTAAAACTAATATAGAACTACTGTACTGCTTTTTAAAAAATGAAAACATTAATAATAAAAGCTAGGGAAAAAACCCACTCCAGATCGCTTTTAAGCTTCCAATTTATTATTATTAAGAAAAATTGTTTTAAGATGGCTCTAATGATTTCAAACTTTTGCCATCCCCACTTACTTCTGTGGGACCAATATTTGGAGTCATTCTGTGATTAAAATCTAGACAGAAGCAGCAAATATCATTCTCACAAAGGTCACCAAAAGAAGGATCCAAAAATAAAGCAAATAAGGCTAACGTTCCTGTCCTAACTCAGGCATTGTTAACTGAATGGCTATTTGAAAAGTTTTGTGCCCTGGCCGGTGTGACTCAGTAGTTGAGCATTGTCCAGTGCACTGAAGGGTCTCCCATTCGATTCCTGCCCAGGTTGCAGGCTCAATCCCCGGAAGGGGGCATGGAGGAGGCAGCCAACCAATGTTTCTCTCTTGCTCTCTCTTCCTTCATCTCTCTCTGAAATTAATACAAACATTTTATTTAATTGTTGTAATCAAAGAAAAATTCATGTGCTAGTCTACATAATACCTAGTTATATTGGATCCTACATTTAAATAAATTGCCTTGGCCTAATTATTAAATTCATTTTGAAAAACTTAAAATCTTGACTTTCAAATAATTTTTATTCCTATGCAAATGTTAACACCTGCATATGTGCTAAGGAGTCACTAAGCAATGACAAAGTCTTGGTTTCTATCCTCAAGGAACTCGACATATAAGGGACATGGACACAGTTAAACAATACTAGGTCGTGTGACATAGGTTACAAGCAAGCACTATAGGAACGAAAAGCAGAGCGAAATCACACCAAGTGTTTGTGAAAGGAGCAGAGAGCAACACTGTCCGCACCCCAGTGGCCACTTCTTCCAGTTCCTGTAGCCTGGTTTCTAAGGATTTGTGGATAACATAAAAACAGGGGAACAACAAAAGGATCCCAGGAGAATACGGCCAGGTAAGGTTTTAAAGCTGATTTAAAATGTAACCAAAAATCCTCCCACTTCCATAAAACCAGAGCCCCAGGAAAGCAGCCTACAGAAGCAACACCCTGTTGAGAAGGCTTCGGTGGCAGGCACTGCCCTGTTGTGTCACTTCATCTACCCCACTCCCCTGTGAGGAGATGTGATCGAGAGTCCTAACCCGACGAAGTTCAGAAAGGTCTCCTGAATTGTCACACAGTTGTCAGGGATGGAAGAGGGACTTGAACCCAACTCTCACCTCCTCCAAAGTCTGTGCTTTACCTCAAAGAATGTGCAAAAGCAGCCTCTAAAAGATGACTACAAAGTCCCCCCACCCCGCACCCTCCCACAATGTGACTGCCCAGGGAATACTGTTGAACTCCACTCTGATGGAGCACTGAGTTTCTGTTTTTTGTATTGAAGTGGGATGTATGAACTGTGTTAGGTTCAAGCCCTGACTTCATGCACAGCTGGAGTGGAGGAGACTAACACATTTGCAGCATACACATCGCAGAGACAAGGAAACCCAGCAGAGCCACTGAGTCACAAGGCAGAGTCCCATGCTGAAGGGTGCCAGTTACTGACTTCCAAAGTCCCTGGCTTCCCCCTGGCAGCAGTTGCCACCAGTTCCCAGCTTTTTAAAAAAAAATGTTTGGCCCTGGCCAGTGTATCTCAGTAGTAGATCATCGGCCCGCAAGCCAAGCGTCAAGGGTTCAATTCCCAGTCAAGGGCAATTACCTGGATTGCAGGTTCATTCCCAGACCCTGGCAACCAACCCATGTCTCTCTCTCTCTCTCAGGCCGATGTCTCTCTCACCACCACCCCCCACTCTCTCTAAAAATCAATGGAAAAAATATCCTCGGGTGACGATTAACAGCAACAACAAAATGTTTGGCATTCCCAGAATCAGCCTCATTGTGTCTCCCGGGAGCACCCGTTAACAGGCGCCTTCTCTGTGACCATGTCAAGACCTTTTCAAAATTCTAGATTCTAATACACCCACACACACTTCCCTCTGTTCCTTTGGCCCTGGGGTGGTAACTGTTTCAGGCAGTTACTGTATCTGTGTTGCCTCAGTGTGCCCTTTTGCTGTTTCAGTTCCCTAACACCTTTTTAACCGATTCCTTATACAAATTCTCTCTGCTAAAAATAACTGGTGTGCCTGCCAGGTGGCTCAGCTGGTTGGAGCATCGTCAATGACAACGGCCATATCTACTGAGGCAAATACACATATACCCTATGCCATAGCAGTTCACTCCTGGAAATCCACCCAAGAAAACTGAGTGTGTATGTTCACCAAACACATGTTTAAAAAATGTTCCTAGCAGCCCCACACCAAACTGAAAATAACCCAAATGTCCATCAACAGGAGAGTGGATAAATAGTTATGATACATTCATATGATGGAATCCTACACAACAATGAAAAACAACAATCTCCTGCTTCATTTAACATTAGTCATAACATTGAATAAAGAAGCCAGACACAAAAGAGTATATACTGTGTGATCCCATTGATAGGAAGTTCAAAACCAGGCAAAGCTCATCTATGATGACAGAGATCAGAAGAGCACTTTTCTTTGAAGAAAGCTATCAACGGGATTCTTTCTTTCTCTTCATCAGGGTGACAGTGTATCTAGCTGTTCATTTAAGATCTGTGTGCTTTACTTTATGTAGGTTACAAGTCAATAGAAAATTAAAATATAGTAACTCAGTCTGTGTTCCTTGTTGGACTCCAGTTGGTTCAGCGAGGTGCCAAGCGGCAGACTCGGAAGGCTCAGAAAGAACAGCCAAACCTGGTAGAGATACAAGGAGGAGAGACATCTTGTGATTTTACAAAGCCACCGTACCAAGAAACAAGACAGGCTACGTAGGGCTTGCAAAGAGTGGTATTGATTCAAGGGTCAGAGAAGGCCAATTCTGCTCGTGTCTCTTAAGCAAACTTAAGAGACATGAAATTAAGAAATTCAGGCCAATCCAGGTAAAACTGATTAGTTATTAAAATAAAAATAAGAAAACGCTCCAAAGCTAGTTCTGCTATAAAGAGCTATATATTTTTGACATAGTTTGTCAATATAAATTATGCATTTCTCTATATTGGGCAGGTTAAAAATATCTGAAAAGTAAGTTATATGTGTATCATAAAATCCTATTAGATGCCACTAGTACTGTGCTATGCATATCCTTTGCCCCCACACTAATCCTTTTGACAGAGAGCACACTGAAGTCAGAGACATGAACGCACGGTGAAGGCCACACCCTAAAGTGGGTTCTAACCTGAGTCCATCCAACTACAGAGGAAGTCCTATAGAACCAATTACAAGGGAAGCTGAGCACTGCAAACAAACTCCAATTTTTAAAAAACAGTGAAGAATTGAGAGCAGAGTCTTGGATGAGATAGCCTCATGTAGTAAGTTTTTCTGTTTCAAATTTTCCTGTGATCATTCTGTACACATATGTGTATACACGTGTGGTAATTTTATATACAGGTCGCAGATGGCATTCAGTCTTCCACAGCTGTTATGTCTACTGAGTAAATCATGTCTGTGTAACCCACGATTTTTCTAAATGAAAAGACCTACACTTCAAGGTGGTTGAAATTAAGATACATGTTTTATGTTTAAAATCAATCTTAAGGCTGCCATCATAAACTTTTTACTCCTTTTATTGTTGCTCATTTAAAAGTTGTTTTAAAAGCATTAATTTTAAATTTCTTGCTCTTGATTTGAGTCAAGGTCCTTCAATTTTGAATATGTTGAAGGCATTCTGAAAATTTAAGTGTGAAAACCAAAATGACCCTTTCAGCCAACTCTCTGCATAAAGCTTTGTATTTTATCTCAAAGCGATTCTGTCATGGTGCAACTGGGTTATAATTAATATTCAAAAATACTTAACAGAAGTAACTGTCCCAGGTTTTACTTGTCCATTTGTCACTGATAAATCAGTCTATCTAGAAGCAAAGCAAGTGCAAATCAATGCACTAAAACACATTTACCTAGTGTATTGCTATAAGTTTTTTGGAGGGGAATTAATAATTTCTCACTTTTGTCATCTTTTATTTACTCAATCCCTTAAAGGCACTTGGATCACAATTCATGCTTTACATTTTAAAAAATTTAAAAGTCAAAGAAATTTTCTACAACTGTTTTTGGAATGAATGGGCTGAGTGAAAATGGCTGGTTTCTGGCTCTTAAAATAAGAAAGGCACAGTGCAGGATGGAAATGTCCTTGAGACTACCATTTAGGCCAGGAGAAGAAAAGGAGGATTAAGGTTGAGTGATGAGGAATGGTGTTCTCATTTATATGCATGATTTATTCCTCCTTGTAACATTTAGGCTGCTCCTTGGAAAAATGAATAGGGTTCTGGAAGTGGATCACAAAGGGTGAGCCTTCCCCAGTGGCCAGGTCCAGACCCACTTCTGGGCTCCCAGGAACTTCCCTGGGTTTTTAAAGCCACTCTGCATTGCGCTTCCTCCACTCAAGATTACACAGCTTCCTCAGACACTTTGATTTTTCTCCTGCTCAAGAGGCAAAGGAAATAAGCAACATTGGGGAAGTAATCACATTTTTTTAAAGTCCTAGAAAGTTCACTTAGCCATTACTGCTGCTACATATTTACTTAGCAGGAACTTATCAAGTCCAGTGTGGCCCACAGGTGCCTGAGCTGCGGCGTTGCCTCCTAATGACTGACAGGGTCAGTCTGCCCACCCCCGACGCTGACCAGCTCCTCATGCACATCTCATGAGTGCAGGTCTGCATGGACAGGGCGTAAATACGCATTACACATTTTAATTACACATTCTGACTGACTGGAGGAAGACCAGGCTGTGTTAATGAGAAGCCTCCATCCTAAAGCCCATGAACAAGAAACCAGCTTATTCCTTTTAAGCATTTGGGAAGCTTAAGCAACTAAAAACAAGTGTGTTCATTAATTTAAGCCACTTTAATGAACCGTGGAGGATTGTGTATGGGAGGGAGATGGAAACTATAAGCAAAAGACAACTGTGAATCTGCAGGAAACAGAGACAGAGTCTCTGAGAGAAAAGGGACTAAACGTGAGTTCTATTACCAAGTAGGGACCAAACTGAGAAGAGAACGAATTAATCCAAACTTTCTCAGATCCCAGCTTTAAGCACCATTTAAACTCCTCTCCCATGTCTGGTCCATTTGTGGATGGCTGCCCTGTCCTTACCAACTTCGTTCGAACCTTCCTGTTTCCCCAGGAAATGCTTCTGAAGGAAGCTTGCTTAAATCCTACTTGGCAATAAAACAATGAGAAAATATTAATCATCGAATTCGTGAAATAAAATTGTGCTATTTTTTTAAAATTAGCTCAAGGTAAATTTAATAGAAGAAACATGTCGTTCATCAAGCAACTAGGAAAGTATTCAGAAGTGGAAAGTGAGTTTTGCAAAGCAAATATGCTAAATTCAAATGCATGTGTCTTAACGGTCTTCTCATCGCTTTGGGTGTTGATGTTATTGTTAAATTTTAGCTTTT
>NW_006283442.1:2413746-2420856 GCF_000327345.1 Myotis davidii
AGGTGCATGCTTCCGGGCTCTTAATGAGCATAAAGTGCTGGTTAATTTCTTCTTCCTCGAAATCAAAACGTTTTTCTCTCCTACACACAGGGATAGAGAATTCCCCTGGGATCATCATGAACCAATGAGAAAGGTTTAGATACAGAAGAAGACATGCAGCAGGAAACTATTTTCCCAACTGTAGCTGCTCCCCTTTTGTCCCCCAAGACTTTAAAATATTTGTCCTGAGTGTAAATTACACTGTATAGGTTCTGATGTCTTGACAATAAGGAAGGTATACTTAAACCAGGTATTTGAAATTTTTTCACTTTGGCAGCTAAATTACTCCAGTTTTTACCAAAATTAAAAAGGTCCAAGTGTGTGTCCAATGATGTTATGTATATATCAGGGGCCCGATGCTCAAAGATTTGTGCAAGAATAGGCCTTGCTTCCCCTGGCTGCCAGCACCGGTTTCCCTCTGGCACCCAGGACCCGGGCCTTCGCTCTGGCCACTGCCTCCCACTTTCGCTCCGGGCAGCTGCTGCCATCTTTTTTTGCACTAATTTACATAGTCCCTCCTTATTGGCTGGGGCACTGCCATCTTTGTCGCAAAGTGATGGTCAATTTGCATATTCCATCTTTATTAGATAGGATAATATTTTGGAAAGTAGGACCAAGTGAAAAACTCGTGTCATTTATTAAAGTGTGCTTTTGCTTTTATTGTGGTATTTAATTACCACATAGAAAAGGAGGAAAGGTTGAACAGTCTTATATAAGAGAAGCAAGCACTCTCTTACATAAGCACCCTCAACCCTATATTTTGAAAAGGCTGACAGACACTTGCATTGGGGAAGGATGGACTAGACCAGGGAGTGAACTATGGCTGGTGAACTATGAACTAGACTAATGAACTATGGCTGGATAACAAATCGGGCCTACTGCCTTCTTTTTAGAGCCTTGGAGTTTAGAATAATTTTTACATTTTGAAATGGAAAAAAATAGAAATAGAATACTTTGTGATGTGAAAATGTTATAGAATTTAATTTTCAGTGTCCAGCAGTAAGGTTTTACCGAACCCCAGCCATGCTCATTGGATTATGGCTGTTTTTGTACTGCAGCGGCTGAGCTCTGGAGTTGTTCGAGACGGTATGGCCTGCAAATCCTAAAAATATTTACTCTCTAGCTCTTTTCTGAAAAAAGTTCGCCGGTCCCTAAGCTGGTGATTCCTAAGGTCCCTTTCACCTCCAATCTTCTAGGAATTTTACTTCCTTAGATCGTCAGAATCCACCATCAAAAACAAGGTAACTTGATAATATGATCTCAAAAGAACTATCTCTTTTGTGTTGTCAACATTTACCATAGAATATGTAAAATAATATCACTGACTCATAGAATTTACATAGAAACTTCTCAGATATTGATTACTTTTAAAGGTAGTCTCTTGGTTCTAGAAAGCAATACATATAATTTTGAGCAATTTTATTCTATTAACAGGTTTAATAGACCATCTAAAATTAGAAAGTAGAATGAAAATGAAAAAAACAACTCCCCTAAGAATTCATACCATAAAATATTTATTAAGTAAAATTATTTTCCCCTGCCTTTGGTTTTTAAAAATGTTTGGTTGAGTATCTTTGCAGATACCAATTGCCAACAGTGGTTTTACATTATTCAGTCATGAGATAGATGTTAAATAGAAAGATAGGTAGGTAGATAGATAGATAGTAGATGATAGGTAAGGTAGATGAAAGATAATAGATATTGGCATAAATGTGTAAAAGACCAACCTTATAATGGTTTAATTACAAATCTTGGTTTTGCTAGCAGTTGGAAATTTACTTGCACATACTTAAACTTACTTCTTATAAGTAAATAATACACAAATTCACTTGAATCTCATAATTCAGAACACTGGTAATGAATGTAGTGCTTGCTGAGGACTAGGAGAGAAAAACAAGAACTTTGTGGGGAAAGAAAGGCAATATCTCTTTGAAAAACTTTTCTCTTGATTTAATAGTCCCTCTTGCATGGAAAATAAGCCATTTTGATAAAGAGAGTATAAAAAGCCTTATTATTTGCAAAGTAAATTATATTTGTGGTTTAAATTTCATCCAAAATCTTTGATTATGGCTAAGAAGTTACACTCAACCTTTATAAAGCGTTTCTTTGAAATTTATAGGGGAAACAAGAAATGTTTTATCAGTTCTAGGCAGAAATGATGATCTTCATTTATAAGACCGTAATTACCTGCACTCAGTCCTATACAGACATTGGGATCTAGAAACCAAATAGAAAGAAATGCCAAGCCATACGTAATTTGTAGAAGTAGCAGGTGATAGATTATAATTTCAACATAAAAAAAATCTAATTACTTCTCAGATGTCACTGTACAGTTGGAAAATTAGAAGATACAATCAAGAAGGGGATGAATGGCGTTATTACTACACTATCCACCACTTCAAGATTAAAACCCCAGAATTTTGAAATGTCATTAGTTAAGTAACTATACAATTTCTTTCAGTCTCTTTTTAATGTAGAAAATCACTTTGTAATAAGATCTCTACACAAAGTAAGAAAGCACAAAATAGAGAAAAATAGACAATTTATATATCTTTTTACAATGAAAGAAAGAATGCCTATGAAATACTGAGATCGATGACTAATCTCATGGAGTTCAAATTGTATTTCCTTTGATAATAATTGTGTTCTTAATATCTTCCCCTAAACCGTGGATGCTTATAAAAGACTTACCCAGGTAAAAGGCAAGGAACAGGTATTCTGACTGGGTGCAGTAAAAAAACAAAAGAAACAATAATAATAATAATAACAATATAATAAACACCCTTAATCATCTGTTTACAAAATTCTTTTGACAGCCATACCTCAAGGGCACTTAAGGGCTCAAGCATTTGTCATACAACCATCAGTAACAACACAGCATCTCCAGGTGATGTCCTTTTCCATCCTAAGTCAATCATGCACTGGGATAAAACATCCGCAAAAGCTAATTCAGAGAGAGATGTTTTCACAGTTTGGGAGCCAATGAAACTATCCAAATGACTGTGCCATGAACACCCCCAACATGCATGGACTGCCACTTTGAGAATCTTTGCCAAGTCTATAGCTTCTGTTTTCCTCAGTCTTGTAGTGGAACCCGGTTAGCACCTTGAGTCACACGGTCACAGCTGGGTACATCTTCTGTTCACTGTTAGTGTGAGGGAAGGGGGCCTGAATCTGCCTGTAACCCGTCTGCAGGCCGTCCATGAAAGGTGGCACAGGAGTCATGGGCACCGAGTCGTGCTGCACCGTGTATCCCACATATGGGGGATGCAGATACTGCCCTTGATGGGGCACAATTTGGGTGGCCTGCTGACAGTTCAGCACAGAGAAGTTCGTGGGCATGTTGACATACACGTTGTTCATGGTCCCCTCAGGCAAGCAACAGTTGGTCTGTGACCTTGTTGGGGGTGCCCGGGCTCCGGAGTTGGCACTGGAGCTGGAGCTGGCAGCTGTGCTGGATTGGCGGGAGGACGACCCCCGGGAAGTGCTGGCACTGGGGATCATGGGGATGGTCTCCATCAAGCGGTTCCCCCCAGGGGCCCGGCTCTGCTGGGGCTCCTGCTTAGGACGGAGACATCTGCAGCAACAGGCGGCCACGAGTGACCCCAAGATGATGAAGGCGACAAACACGGACCCAACGATGAGGAATGGCACGTAGATGGGGACTGGAGGGCAAAAACACAACATTATGATTCACTCTAAATATGCAGTAAAAATCAGTGTGCTTGGCAGTGGAGATTGGAAAGGAGTGGCAGTGACACTTCACTGAAGGACCAGGGTGGGCTGGTTTGTGTGCCCATTAGCAGCCTACCATATGCACTGTCCTTTACTCAGTCTCAGGAAAGGTGGGAAGGCCGGACAGGCCCCCCTAAAGCAAAATTTTTAATATTTACAGCTAGATTCATCAACTGCACTGACTGAGGCAAACATCCAAATCACTGAAGACATGTGTTTCATGTTTTAAGACTGTTCTAAAATCCCTAAAATAACTGAACTGCCCATACTTGCCAGATAGTTGTAAGATCTGTATAGAAACGAGTTGAAATTATTTAAAAAGCTTTCTTCCCCCAGCAAGTTATCTGTATTCCTTAAAAACTCTTTTTACCATATTTTGTTTAGCAAGTTTTATTTCCAGAGGCAAATAAATAAAAAACGTAGGTCAGACTCTAGCCATGACCACTCCCAAAGGAGTCTGTAAAGGACAGAAGTCAAAGAAGGGAAAGAAGAACTCCACATGCTTGTCTAGGACACTTGTGTGCAGGGAAGCTATTTCAGGCAGCATGGAACAAGGTGCCGAGGAGAACAAACTTCAGAGGCAACAAGATATTTGTTCCAGGAAGGAGAGAGCTGCCCACAGCGAGCTAGGAAGCACCCAGGCAGGCCCAGGAGGGCTGAGGTGGAAGTCACCCTGGAATTCCGACACTGGATTCTGTGTGAGGAACTACAGGGACAGCCTGCAGAGCATAAAGCAATGGGCACCATATTTAGCAAGTGAGGTTTATTCTGGAAAATAAAACCGTAAAAGATAAAAAATAATAACTTTCGTGAAATTGGTAGCGAGCTGTATTTTCCCATTATTTTACTTTAAAAACTCTTGTGGGTGCCATGGGGATAGCAGCATGGGGCTTCCTGAAGTTGGGTAAGATACACCCACTGACGGGGCAGAGAATCAGGAGGGCGGAGCCGCCGGATGCCTGGGAGCCACTTCTGTAGAATCCCACCTGGGGTTACTGAGAAGCTACTTTTTTGTGTGTTCCTGCCCGTGTCTTTAACTATTTGGTTGGAAAACACAGGAGGACAGGGACTAGGTCTTGCTGGTCTTGGCAAAGCAGTGGGTACCCCAGCTCAGGGGTACAGGCAGAACCTCAGGAGGGAGCCCAGTTCTCCCACACCTCTGAGGTAACCTTTGGCTGTCCCCTGGAGTCAGTGCTTTTAGAATACAGTAGCACATGAAGTCATGGAGAAATAACGCCTTACAAGCAAAACATGCTTTGTAAGTATTTAACCAAAGCTGACATTTGATTTCCTTAATCATCAACTCTGAACAGAGTAAATACTGTATTTATGCACAGTGTTTCTTTAGCAGGTAGAAATATTTGCTACAGTTTACAGCACAGCTGGCTTTCTGAATGCTCTAATCACAGTCACTTACAGCACACTAGAGCAGGGGATGGGGGCTTCTCCATCCGCACGCTATAAATATTTCATTCTCTAAACTAAGATACCAGTCCTAGCTGTGTCATCAAGAAGCAAAGAAATAATAAAAAGAACCCTAACTGGTTTGGCTCAGTGGATAGAGCGTCAGCCTGCAGACCGAAGGGTCCGGGGTTCGATTCCAATCAAGGGCACGTATCTCGGTTGCAGGCTCCTCCCCAGCCCGGGCCCTCGTCAGGGTGCAGGTAGGAGGCAACCAATCGATGTGTTTCTCTCACATTGATGTTTCTCTCTGTCTTTCCCTCTTCCTTCCACTCTCCCTAAAATCAATGGAAAAATATCCTTGGGTGAGGATTTTTTTAAAAAAGAAAGCAATAATAGTAAGAAAAACCCCAAACATTACAGCAAAAACTAGCTGAAAGCAACCTAAGTACACATAATGAATTTTGGGGAGAAATAACTGTTCTTTTTCCAGAATTTTTAATTGGAAATGTAAATAGCTACACAGGGGTAAAGAATGCTGTGCCCCTCTAAGCCCCCAGCGCTGCTTAATTAGGCCTGTTGTCCTTCTTGATTGCAGAAGAGAAGCAAGAGGAACAGAATTTTCAGGAAAAGGGACTTAAAAAAAAGGGTAAAGAAGACACCCATGCACATCACAGGGTATCATGAGAAGTCTCCTGCCTACTGATCTGTCCAAAGCTAACCTAACTTTTTAGTAACCGTTAAGGAGCCCAACTTAGCTGACACACGGAAGTAGCAGTTCCGTCTCTGGCTCATTTCTCAAGGCTTTATTCCAGGGCCACACACCCTGCAAGGCTGAACTTGTGCTTTAAGATGGCACCTTTTCTGGAATTACCCTCAGTTCTCCTCTCTTCAGATTCAATGAAGCAGAACAATAGGAGTGGCTTGCTAATGAAATGCTTGACTGCAAAGGGACCAGCACAAGACGGGCTGCCTCTTCCCAGGGGGAGACAGCTCTGTCAACACAGATGCCACTAGTACCAAGCTCAGGTGACTCAAAGCCTGGGCCCTTGTGCTGGTGAACAGTCCTGTCCTTAATACAACCAGCTGCAGAGAAAAGAGACACCCTCGTGGTGCCATGCTTGCCATCTGACGGCTACCCCTACACCAGCCTAAATCCTCCCTCTCACACACACATACTGAACGGACCCTGGAGGGAGGCCATCTGGGAGGTGTGTGAAGAGGAAGTGGAACCTATCAAATTCTTACACGGACTTGTTTATTTTTCCAACTCTAGCTTTGGCAATTTGAAAAATATATATAATTTTTTTAAAAAAAAAATCAAAGTCACAAAAAGCAAGATTGGTTGCGGCTCTAATGTCACCCCTAGCAAGTCCAGCACGGTGACAACTGTCCAGAAACCAGAGGCCGGTGCCTGGCAGGGGAGGGAGGCTGCAGCATGTTAGAGCGGATTAGAGTCTCCAGGGTCTGGTACAGGGTGTCACCCCCGGGAAGCCCTGAGCAGCTGCCTTCCTCCTGAGGAGTCTTCACAGAAGTGCCCCCGCCATCCCTCCCGGCTTCCTCTGGGACTCCCAAGATGGTAACCCTTCCTACAAGTTAGACCTCTGGGGACAGGCGGCAGGAAAGGGGGCCCAGGGGCCCTTCCTTGGACTGGAGGACCATGAAGCTGTCTTTGGCCACCCTGTCTTAGACGTGTCGTTTTCTGGGGAAAATCCAACCCAAAGCACCTTTTAGCTAACAAAGGGGAAACTGAGTCCCAGGACGGTGAAACGGTGCCCCATTTCTCACGCAATATTGGCTGGCCCAGCGTGCTGCCACCACGTCCTGGTCCAAGACCCTTTTCTGAAATCTCGGTGCTCCTAGCTCCGTTCCCCTCTCCCCAGGTCCATGCAGTCCAGGCGAAGCCAACCTTCCTCCCGCCCGAGCACGGCCCTG
>NW_006283442.1:2421319-2421610 GCF_000327345.1 Myotis davidii
CCCGCATCCCCTAGAGCCTTCGCCCGCGAGAGGACCCTCCCCGGGCATCCCCGAGGGGACGATCCCTCCAGTCCGATTACCGCTGGGAAAGTCGCTGCGGACCCCGAGCCGGGACGCTGCCGCGGGGTTTGAATCTCGGGATACCGCTCACGAGTCGGGAGCGTCTCCCTTCCTTTATTCCCCTCTCGGGCGGCGAGAAGGGGCAACGAAGGCGGGCAGTGCGCCCAGGACTCCGGTCAGCAAGTGCAGTGACCGACCGCGCTCCATTTGCTCAGCTCCATACTCGGTTCG
>NW_006283442.1:2421865-2434273 GCF_000327345.1 Myotis davidii
GCTGCGCGGCTCCCCCTCCCCTGAACGTCCCGGGGCGCCGGAGCCCTTCGCCTTCGGACTAGGAGGGAAGAGGAGCGGGTGGCCAGCGACAGGGGGCTGCAGGATAGAACAGGCGCGGGAGGAAACTTCTGCAATCTAAGCCTTGCTAACGAAATCATGATAAGTAAAGCAAACTAAACTTGCTTATTGAAGATCTCTAGCACTCAAAATTCGGTTTGATTCTCAGAACGTCCCCAAGATGGATTATATTTGCATTTTTCAGACTGTGAAGTCGCTACTCAGATTAACTGTCTCTCTCAGCTCCCAGCAGTTCATGTCCTGATCGCGGCTGGTCACAGGCCCAGCCGAGGAAGAACTGGGCTGTTGGTGGCAGAGTTCGCGCGCCTAGGTCTTCGTCCTGTGGGCTCCAGGCTTCTATGAAGAGAGTTCGAAAAAGACATCACAGATTGGCCACTGTCTGCATGATTTGTGGTCGCTTTTTTTGGTTTCTATATTTGGGCGTGGCGATTTATTGGATTCAAGCAGAGAGGTGCCTGGCCTTACTGGTGTAGACAGCTGCAGTTAGAAGAAAACAAAGGTCAGACAGACCAGAAATGCGGCTTTGATGGAGGAGAAATTAATAGCTTCTCTCTTGCGGAAGCTGAAACAACAGGTGCTGATGCTATTAAAGCAGCAGTGATTATTTTTAAAGGAACTGGTGACCTTTCCGACTGGGCCTGGAAATCAGCTGACCTGAAATCTAGGCTCAGCCCTACCAGTGAAGAATCATTGCATTTTGCTGCTCTCAGTTTCTACATTTTTAAAGTTAAATATAGGATGTGATTACTACAATGGCCCCTTCCAAGTCTTCGAACACAAGGCAATTTTATTCACAGCAAAGACACTGATGTTCAAAAAAACAATTGGACACGTGTATTCCTGGTAAATGCACAGACTCACACATGGTTGACATCCTTCCACCACTTCAACCAAATCAAATCAAAAGGAGAAACTACCCTACACCCACTCCTTCACCCCAAACACCTATTCTTCTCACTAAATCTCTCTCCAAGCATGGCACTTTATTTCCTTGCAGGTTTTTTGGTCATTTTGGCTACATAAAATTATGTATATTAAATGCACCAGCCACCAACTTGTTTCAATCTAATAAGTAAAAATTTCAAAATGAAATTATTCATTCAACAAATACATGCTAAGGACTTACAGTATACTTGCTTTCTATTGGGTATTGGGGATTCACCAAGAACTTAGACATCATGGCTATTTCCTGCAAACAGCTTAAAGTCTCTGGAGTAAAACAGATATTGAACAGAATGGCAAAGAATTGAATAAGCAAATATAATACAAAGATGATAAAAAGCTATGACAGGTGATGTACAGTGTCAACTTAAGCACATAACCTGGGGGTGGAGAGGGGAGGGAAGGCAGAAAAATTATCAGAGGAGTGGCACTTAAAATTAGACCAGAAGAAGCTGAGGGAAGACTCAGTTTTTCAGATTGTCTTTTTCTTAGAAGATACTATTCGCTAGCTAGTGTTCACTGGGGGGCTTACTCTGTGCCAGCCGCTGGGGTGAGTCTTACATGCATAGCCTCACTTAATCCTCACAACCCTATGAAGACAGAATTGCTATCCTCAATAACTTGCCCAATTGGTACAGATAAAAAGTGTTGGTGTGCCTGGAGAGCACCCAGTTTTAGCCAACTTTAAAGCCAGCCCATATGCTGCTAGTCCGCACAGCCTCCATTACAGTAAGCCAAGGAGTAACTGTGAACTCTATACCAATCACCAGATAGTTGGGTATCATTATTTTCCTATGGCACCATAAATTGATTTGAATGGTATTCAGAGGGTTAATACTTCACTCTTTTTTCTTTTGGAAAAAAATTAATGCAAGAGAATTGTACATTTCTTCAGACAGTACCTATACCATACCTCCCACTATTCATTTATCATTTTCTCCAACACACCCACAATTTATATTTATTTATGAAGAAAGAAATGTTGAACATTTTCACATTGGAATTGATTTAGTGACCTGGCAGTGCCACCATTTATACACAAAGAGTTCTTCTCAAATAGTTCACGATTTAATCCACAACTGGTAAACTTGGAAATGTAAAGCTTTGAATAAATTCAACCTCTTTTTAATTGCTATGCTCCTTTATTCCTTAAAGGTTAAGGAGAGGCCTGTTCCTTTGTGTGGTGATGGATTGTGCTGTTCTTACTTCTGACTGTTTTTATCTTTTCTTTGGGTGTCTAGTATGTTGTATTGAAATTTTATAAAATAATTTATCAAATACTTATTGAGCTTCTCTATGGGGAGATATTAAGATGGTCTTGTTCCTTCAGTTTTTATCTTTTCTTTGGGTGTCTAGCTATGGGGAGATATTAAGATGGTCTTGTTCCTTCCTTAAGAAATAAAAACAGCCTGGCGGGTGTGACTTTGTGGTTGAGCATCAACCTATGAACCAGAAGGTTTGATTCCTGGTCAGGGTGCATGCCCTAGTTGCAGGCTCACCACCCCCTCCCACCACCCATAGAGGATGTGCAGGAGGCAGCCAGTCAATGATTCTCTCTCATCATTGATATTTCTCTCTCTCCCTCTCCCTTTCTCTGTGAAATCAATAGAAGTATGGTTGTTTTTTTTTAAATTAAAAGGAAACTCCTTCACTGTTCTTAACAGAAACCTAAACTATTTTACTAGTCTCTTCTGAGAAACTGTAACTAGTAGTCATAACTTATAGGTAGTCGTAATAATTTATTATAATCAAAACTAAATGTCAAGCAGTCTGCCAAAATATATTTAAACACATGTGAAAGAATCTACACACAAAAAAAAGCTACTTAAAAAGTTGAATTCTAGAGACATTAAGTTTAGGAGTCTATTTTCAGGTTATTTCACCTTTCAGTTTGTGCCTACATATGAATAAAATACAATTGACTTAAAAAAAACTTCTGACATATCTTCAGTAGTACAAGTAGAAAATCATATAAGTAAAGAAATGACTACTTATAACTTTGCTAACTGAAGTTGATACAAATCATATGGAGGTAATCACATGTCATTTGGCGGGCAGTTCTAAAAGCGGCAAGATCTACAGTGCTTTCTCTGCAAGTTTTAGCAAGAGCAGAAGGTTCTTAGCATCTGTACACCAGTCAGTCTGTTTAGGAAGAATGGTTTTCACTAGGTTCATTCATTTTTTTCTTCCTCTTTTATAAATATAAATAGTATCGAACATTCACATTTGGTTGACCAGAGTTCTTTTAAATTAAAGTATTTGTGTTAACAAATAAGACTCAAGTCCAACAAATATGTTGATTTACATTTCTTTCGATTTTGTCTTGTAGTTACCTAACATCACCTGAAAATAAAAAATGGTTATAAATTTTTCAAAAAAAAATCTTTCTGGTTGATTTTAAATGTTTCATCTTTCATCCTCTTATTTTTTCTTTGTAATTAATATACTGACTTTCAGCCATAACTGGTTTGGCTCAGTGGATAGAGCGTTGGCCTGCAGACTGAAAGGTCCCAGGTTCGATTCCGGTCAAGGGCATGTACCTTGGTTGCGGGCACATCCCCAGTAGGAGATGTGCAGGAGGCAGCTGATCAATGTTTCTCTCTCATCGATGTTTCTAACTCTCTATCCTCCCTTCCTCTCTGTAAAAAATTAATTAATTAATTAAAAAATATATATACTGACTTTCAGAAGAGTAATTTCCATATTTTAAATGCTTTCCTTCTCTCCTACCATTAACTTTAAACATTAGTCAGACTTCGCACCCTCACCCATCTTCACCCCTAACCCCAGAGTTTACTGAACTATTTTCATGTTGATGTTTACTATTGTTATCTTTTCTTTTTGGAGATATGGAGTTTAAGCCCATCCAGGACTTCTTCCAATAATGCGAGAATATCCAAAAGACCGGCATAAACAAAATCAACATCAACATCGCATCAAGAAGCCTACAGCAAATACCTGCAAATCGTCTATTTGATAAGCCTAGTAGCCAGAGCATGCATTCAATTCTACAACAAAAAGACAAAGCAACCCGATCAAAAACCAGGAAAAGGATATGAATATTTATCCAAAAAAGATGTAACAACCAATAAGCACATGAAAAGATACTCAACATCATTAGGGAAATGCGAAACAAAATCACAATGAAATACCACTTTGCACCCACTAGAATGGTAATAAAAATAATAATCAGAAAATAACAAGTGTTGGAGAAGAGGTAGAGAAACTGGAAACCTTGCAGATTGCGAGTGGGACTATAAAATGATTCAAACTTTGTGCAAAACAATTTGACAGTTCCTTTAAAAATTAGACACAGAATTACTGTACAACCCTGCAATTCCACTCCTAAGTATATGTACCCAAAAGAGTTGAGATTTGTACACAAATATTCATAGCAGCAGTATTTATAAAACCAAAACATAGGAACAACTCAGTGTCTATCAACTGATGAACAGATAAACAAAATTTGGCCTATTCATACAATGGAATATTATTTGACCATAAAAAAGAATGAAGTACTGATACATGCTAGAACATGAATGTACCATGAAAGCACTGTGCTAAGTGAAAGAAGCCAGACACAACAGGTACACGTTGTATGACTCCATTTATATGAACTAACCAGAATAGGCAAATCCATAGAGAAAGAAAGTAGATTAGTAAATTGCCCAGGGCTGGGGGAGGAAAGAAGGGAAAGTGACTGCTTGATGGGTACGAGTTTTCTTTGGGCTGAAAATGTTCTAGAACTAGATAACATTGTGAACATAGTAAATGTCACCTGGTAAATTTTACTTTATTTGTATCCAACCACAACAACAAAAAAATCTAGACCTAAAAAATAGAAGTTAAAAAGCAAAAACGCTGCAGCTGTGAAACTAGTTACCACTTTCAAGGCTCTACTCTCTTACTAATAAATGATACTGACAGGTAATCAGCTAATGAACGTACTGGTGCCACCCCAAATTCATAGGTTGAAGCCTTAATTCACAATGTGACTGTACGAGTGATCTACCCTCCCTCTTTCTATTTCCTCTAACCCACCAACATCAGGAATAACGCTGTAGGACAACTGTAAGGTTTTCCCAAAATTTGAGGCAGGTGAGTCATAGCTCTACCCATGGGCCATAAAGGGACGGCTTGAAGTGACAGGAGCAGGTGCTGGAAACAGTTTAAGAAAATTAGATATCCACCCGCAATAAGATACAGTAAGTGTGTGCTGATCCAAACTGGATGGAGAAGGGCGTGTGGCTGCTAAAACCTGAATATCACATATATCCAGGTTCAATTTCCCCCAGAACATTGTATTCATATCTCTATTGATAAAACTGGGATTATGATTCCTTTTGTCTTCCCTTCTAGAGGATAACTCCTTGAAGGCATTAACCTTATCCTGCTCATCTTAGAGTCCTCACTCAAAGTCTAAGTTGGAGTAGGCTCAGTTTACTCCGTCAATAAACATTACTGAGCATGTACTATATGCCAGGCACAAAGATACTCAATGTTGAAGCGTTAATTTCAAGGAATTTGAAATCAATACAACTTCACTAAGTAGTAAAGCTGTTCTAAGTGCAGCAACTTGGATATAAAATATCTGGTAAAGACTAGGGTGAAAAAAACCTGGGAAGAAATACTTGGATAGTGGGTTCAAAGGGAAGGGAAGTCCTACTCAGAGTCGCCCATGGCCCGACCCCCATAGACCTACATTTGAGGCTCGTGGTAAGAGAGGCTTGCAATGAAAGATGATGCAAAAAAGATCAAGCTGTGTCCCAGATGTTACCACGTGAAATTGAAACATAAGCTAGCCACACAATTGGTGCCACCAGCTTTCATCGGTGGCAGGAGAAGCTCTTTGTGATGCCACTGGTGGTCTTGACTTTGCCTAGGGATGTTGGTCAGGCAATGCCCTCTGTCAAGTTCTCAGCTTGAGGTGGCCTCGCTCAGAGCTAGAGCTGCAGGAGGAAACATCACCAGCCTTGTGGTTACCAGAGGATGAGCTTGAGAAGCACGGGGGACATGCACTCTGTGGGGAGTCCCACAATGAGAGGAACTCCTGGGTGGGGTGGGGTGGGGAGGGCTGGTCTCCGAGGAACAAGAGAAGGTGGAGAAACGTCTAATTTAGGCAGTATGGAATTACGTTGTTCCATGTACAGACTAAGAAACTAGGTCCCTGGAATATAATTTCATATTTTTAATTAAATATTTTTAATTAAAGTAATTTAGAAACATTTTGGATTATAAATTCATTGGGATGTCTCATTACTAAGATCATTGTTTTTCTATGATCAGGTCATATTTTTAAAATCCCATTTATCCTGAGTGTTTAGATTTGGTCTAAATAGGAATTTCCCTCATCAAAGCTTGCCTCACCAGTCTCCTGGTAAAAACACAAAAAGATAAAAGAACCATTGTGCTGCTTATTTTAGCAGAAGCAGAATGATGGAATTCACAGTGCAGCCTCATAGTCATCGTAATTATCCCTGGCCAAATACTTTAACTTTTCCAAACCAAGCCCTCCCCAATTTTATGGTTTCAACTTTTCTTTTCTTTTCTTTTTTCTTTTTTGGGTAATTTTTGGGTTAGTTAGAGATTCTCTTTGGCTTTTGCAAAAAACCAGTCTCTCAGGAAACAATTGAATTTAACTTCATATTTGTTTAAAAGTCCTTGGATAGCACTTCACATCTGCATTTTCTCAAAATGTCTCCACTGCAAGGATAAAGGAGAATGTTCTGCATTGTGTAGTATTCAAATGAGCAGGAAAAGGTTTAAGGAGTCCCATAACCTAAAAACGTTAGCATCCCAATAACACCTTAAATTTAAGTATTTCAGACCATTTCCCAGCTTTACAGTATTCTGGACACTTCTTACTTGATATTGTAAGTTCTTACGTAGTAACGTAACAGTTTTTTGGAAAGTCTCCAACTTACTAGCCTTCATTACCTAATTAGAAGAAAAGTTTTAAAAAAATGTTTTTATATTAGAAAATATACCTGAATAGTTATACAACTGAAGCTCAATCACCTAATAACTATTATTTATTGAGCATCTGGCATGTGTCAGGCATTAGACTAAATTCTTTGATAGCATTATAGTGTCTCTTCTAATAAGTATGTCATTAAATAAGCTAAAAAAAGGTTTAAATTCATCCACTTTTCTAAAATTTCAGAATAATTTAAAAAGAAGTTTCCAGCCTGTGCAGAATGTTAGCCAGTTCATTTTAATACAAGCATTGTCAGACTTCCTTTGTCAGTTCTTACTTTCAATGAACTGGTTTCTAATGTTACACAAATGAGATGAGATGTCTTAGAGAAAATACACAAATTACTGGCATTCTTAATTTCTATTACCAATTTCGTTTTGACTTTATAAGGTGCACATATTTTTAGTTGCTTTATTTCTGAAAGTGGCTCGATTTACTTGGGAGATATAAGATCCAGAAGAAAATATTAGAACAATGAAAAGCAGAAAAGTGGAGGAAGGTTTAAGGTGATGAGATATGCCTAAAGAAAATAAGGTCAGGGAGGTTATTGCAAAACTACCTTTAACGATGTGAGGAATTATTTTAGGATGCTCTTTGTCCTGCAGTACAGATAAAACTGACCAAAAAGGTGGAGTTAAATTACAGAAAGTGATATTTAAAGAACACTCTCTGACCAGTGTAGGAGAAGAAGAAGTCACGCAGATGACTAAAGAGGCAAGAAGACCTCCCAACCCCCATGTTCCTTAAGAACGTGTTAAATAAACTCTAACCTGTGAAGGAGGGGAATGTTAGGATAATTGTGCCAACAGGGCCAGGATTAGTTAAATTCTTGAGATTCCTTACTAGTATTTCCTGAATCTTACTTTGCAATGTAAAATTTGGGGGATTATAATAAAGAAAACAGCAAACCTGATTCATATTTGTTCTTTTGACCTTGATCAAACTTGCTCACTTTCTCAAGCAAATAAACTATTTTAAAATAAGACAAAATTGCTTCTATTAATGTATCTGTTCTCTCGTTCCAATATTTTAATTAAAGTTTTGGAATAATGTGCATTTTAGTACTTTTGTGGCTTGGAGGTGACCTTGAGACCTGGTTTGGGCTGTATTAGTCATACAATTCCTAATCCTGCTCACTCAAAAGCCATCCAGTGTAAGTTTCAGATGTAGGCAATATACATTTATGGACTGGGTCAAGCAAATTGGACAGTTAAAGTGAGCACAGAGTGAATGGGAACATAAATATGTTGGGCTCAATAAATGGTCATATTTATAGAGTGCAGAAAACCCATATCTCCCATTTCACCTGAGGAAATCTTGCCAACTGGATTGAACGCACTGGTCGTGCTATTGAGTGCTGAAACCACAGGAGAGGCCAACTCAGCTCTTTCAACTGAACTTCCAATTCCTGTAGTACTATTTCACCTGTGCTTGAATATTTAATCTCCTCTTGGTAGAGTGTAGGTAATAGGTGCTTTGACACAAAACAACGAAAACACAACCAAACAAACAAGCAAAAAACCTCACTTCCATTTGAACTCATTCATACATTTCTAGAATCTGTATGGGGCTTCCAAACAGCCTAATTTTTGAGAAAATATAATCCATATGTTGCGTGATAGGAAAAGAAGGATTAAGCCAGACTCCATGGAATAATAATAAAAAAAGGATAACCGACTTCAAGGCCCAGCACTCACCACTGTTTTCTTCATTATGGTGGGTCCTGTTTTGGTAGTCTTGGAGGTGAAGCAGAAGATCAGGGCTTGGTTTATGTTAAAGTCTGAGTGTTTGAATAGACTTCGCTTTCCAAATACAGGAAGCACAGCCCTCCAGTTGTTGAACCCTGGTTCCAGAACAGAGTGCTCTGACAAAAGCTGGTATCACAGTGGCTGAGTCATGAATAGGCAGCAAGCTCAATAAACCAGAAGGTCCTTTGTAAAAGACAAACAGAAGAGTCCAAGAATAGTCTCCTGTTCATGTCACAGAAAGTGAACATTGCCTGACTTGGAGGCATTTTGACACTATTTGCCATGTCTCCAACTCACTGGATATTCCAAGATTCCTGGGATAATGAAAACTTGGGATCCTAATAATTGACATGTATCAAATCTTTCAACTCCTTAACTGATACTCATTGTGTTTAATTTCATAATTGGCTATAGATTTCAGCAAACTTCAGTAATCAACTTTTTCCCCCCTAAAAAGTGGGTTAAGGACAATATATAGTACTCTTGTTTTTGTTTTTAAAATATGTGTTTATTGATTTTAGAGAGTGAGGAAGGGAGAGGGAGAGAGAAACAGAAAAACATTGATGAGAGAGAAAGAAACATGGATTGGCTGCCTCCTGCATGCCCGCTACGAGGGACCAGGCCCACAACCCTGTCATGTTCTCTGACCAGGAATAGAACAGGCAACCTTTCGGTACATGGGATGACGCTCAACCTACTGAGGCACACCAGTCAGGGCAAGTGCTCTTGTTTTTAATCAAATGATAAAAACATGTCATGCCTGATTGACTAAATAAAGTAGGAAATTGGGGGAGTGGTACTTTTTAGTTGCAAATAATTTCAAACTTAGAGAAAGAGAGGTAAGAATAAGAATACCACAAAGAACTCCTGTATATTCCTCCACTATAATCACCAACTGTTAACATTCTGGCAATCTGTTTTATATCCAAACAATGATACGGACATGTATGGAAAAAGCACCAACATTCCTAATTGTGCACTGCTTGTCAGGCCTGAACCAAAACTCGTTGAATTATGCTGATCATTGATTTATGTTTTTTACCTGTTGTCAATGAATTATAAAATCTAAGTTACATGCTTATTAAAAAACATTATTTGGGTAGCTCACTCTTAAGAGTTTGGCTAACTTTATACATATTATGATGCTGAACTTCGGGGTCTAAGTGCTAAATTTAAGAATATAATTCCAGACCTTTTGATACAGAGGAAAAATATATGAAAGCCATAAACAGCCCAAGGTTTCCTGTCTTTGGCTCTTGCACTCCATCTTCTGGCTAAAAGTTGGTTGTGAGATGGTTACGTTGAGCATGCCTATTGTTATAATTAATTACATACATAGAGTCACCCAAGCACTGGATTTAAAGGAGAGAGGCACTGACATTATGCCAGTGAAATGGACTAAGCCACAGGAAAAGAGCAATCTACAAGATCAGAAAAAAGATAGCTGCTAGGCTGAAACCACACTCTCTGTGTACCTGGAATGTCAGTCTGAGAAAACTGTTTTTATTACCTGCTGAGTGATGGAGATGGGGGCGGGGGAGGGGAGGTAAGTATTGTGGGGCCAGGCAAGGGAGCAATTAGCTGGTCATTGTGATTTTACTTTGAATTATCCATAATCTTTCTCCAAGTTGCCAATCCTAAATCTAGACTCCTGAATTGTAGTGTTTCTTGTTGAATGACTAAACTAAGAATGAGAAACTCATTTATTTGCATCATATACATGCTGTTAAAAATTTAACCCAGCCCTGGCTGGTTTGGCTCAGTGGATTGAGCATTGGCCTGCAGACTGAAAGGTCCCAGGTTCGATTCCGGTCAAGGGCATATAACTTGGTTGCAGGCACATCCCCAGTAGGGAGTGTGCAGGAGGCAGCTGGTCGATGTTTCTCTCTCATCAATGTTTCTAACTCTCTATCCCTCTCCCTTCCTCTCTGTAAAAAAATCAATAAAATATAGATATATATATATGATTTAACCCAAAATACAACTATTAAAGTAATAAATTACTGTGGCACACAACAGCAGAATATCTAAGAACTAAATAACTTTTCATAGCAAGAATTGTGCACATCTCTCTATATAGTCACGTTTTCAATTTGATCCTGAAATCCAACCTTTTTGTGAAATAAATTATCCACTTAGAATCCTAATATTCCAGACTTGGAATGGACTACAATAAGCATACTTTACATCCAAAATCAATAGTTATCCATTTGGTTCTGAAACATCACCATAAATCATTCTACACATCCCATCTATAAATTCCATACACTTTGGGAGCCTGATCTGGGTTTAATCATATTTGCAACATATCATTAAAACAGGTGAAATAATTGTCGTGATGCTGTGGTACTGAGAGTCACAGCAAAGTGAAAGACAGAAATTTTGGTTGAGGTAACAAGGCATGGAGATAGCCTCCTATGCATTACATTTAAATCTCCAAGGGACCAATCCTTTTTGCACAGACATTGCCCATTTTTCACTTTGGGTTTGTTTTGACACAAGGAGCTTTGCTGATAAGTTTCACTAGGAGTCAAAATACAAAATAATATAACAGATTCTGACTAAAAGCAACAATAGTGAAAAACATTATCTGTCGCTTATTGAAGACATGTGCTATAGCTTGTCTACATACATTGCCTCGTTTAATCTTGAAAAGCTCTTTAGGAGCATAGTCACATTTAGAGCTCAGCTTTGGCTTCCAGGTTCAACTGAAACTTCATATTTGCCTTTGGCGTAAGCTTTAGAAGCCTGCTTCAACGATAGTTCCGGCGTCCCTGAAATTGTGTGATCTGTGGCTACCTGCTTACATATTACCGTTGTACCTAATTATTTTGCCAACATCAGAAATGCAAACATGGTGTGACATTGGGATTTGTTGTTAATATTGAATTACAGTATTTACTTTCAAATATAAGTAAGCAATTCTACATGAAACTTGGAGTGAAAATCTTGGAGTGGGATTCTATGAGTCGATTGAAGTACCAATCTTATTATTGCAAGACTATGATGAGTGTGAAAGCTGTAAAGATTATTTTAAAAAAGAATGCATGTTAGCTTCAGGAAACATTCCTTTTTGAAGCAATAAATGTTTATGCAAATTTAAATAATAAGTAGCAGAACGATATAGATTAATAGATTATATAATAATTCTAAACTTTGTAGAATTGTTTTGGTATACTAGCATTCTTATTAAATAGTCTCTCAGATGACTAGTGACTTTGAGCATGTTTTCATATGTCTCTTGGCCTTCTGTATGTCCTCTTTTCTTTTTCTTTTTTTCTTTAAATTTATTGTCCAAAGTTTTACATATGTCTCCTTTTTCTCTGATTGACACCAGCCCCCCCCAGCCATTCCCACCCCTGGCAAGCCCCCACCGCCCCAGTGTCTGTGTCCATTGGTTAAGCTAATATGCATGCATACAAGTCCTTTGGTTGCTCTCTAACCCCCCATCACCCCTGCCATTTGTCTCTGAATCTACTTTTGTTCATCGAATTATGTTGATCATTATTCCCACATATGAATGAGGAAACTCCATACTGTTCTCCACAGTGGCTGCACCAGTCTGCATTGCCACCAGCAGTGCACAAGGGTTCCTTTTTCTCCGAATCCTCACCAGCAGTTGTCATCTGTAGATTTTTTATGATAGACATTCTGACAGGTGTG